>NW_004440403.1:86875-90314 GCF_000330505.1 Entamoeba invadens IP1
AATTCATGATGTTTTTTGATAGAGCTGCAATAATTTTCGAATTACTAAATTACTCAGTAATAGGTAATTTCAGTAATTTGATTACCAAGTAGTTAAATTACTCGGTAATCTAATTACTAAATTATCATCAAGACAAAACTTAAAAATTAAACTCTACAAAAATTTTTATATTTTATTTTGAAATATTTTTATTTTGTGTTATTTTTTGTTAAACAATTATTCATTCGGCATATTTTTTTAAAAATTACCAAAACTGAAAACCCAAAAACAAAAACAAAAACAAATAAAAATGATTATCGATTAAATTATTATAATAACAGTTTAATCACTCGTTGTGGATAAAACGGTAAAATTAAACCTTTTCAATAATATTTATTAAAATTGTGTTTTTTTCCTTTATTAATTGTTATTTTTCATGATTGTTTCCACTAAATATGTTGTTAGTAAAAACTACTAAAAAACATAGAATATCAATTAAACGATAATAATTATTTTAGACTTTGTATATCAAAATAATTTTTTACGATTATTAACTTTTAAATGAAAACAATGATCATTTTTGCTATCATGTGTGAAAGAAACAAATCAAATTTGATAATTGGTGTGATTTAAATAAATAAACACAATAATACATTCTCAATATTTTATTATGTTTATAATAAATTTTGTTTGATGTTTCATGTTTATATTAAAAGGTTTAAGCATTTTAAATATTATAACAGAATTTATTAATAAAAATGTAACAGTTAATAATGAAATAATTATACCAATGCATATTATTAGAATATTTGTAATTTATGATAGAATTGTGTATCCATAAAACTGGAGCATACTTGTTGTAGTGTTATCAAAATCCAATTCTTATTCTGTTGTATGATAAAACGGTATTAATTAAAAGATGTTTAAAAACATAAAAATGTTTGATTACGTGCAATTATCAATATAAACATCCTTTAATTTTTATATCGCCATGATTATACAATAAAATAAATGAAATTAATTTTTATGTTTATTTGTTTGTTTTATAATCATATTATAGAAATTATACAAAATTGACAAATAAAAACAAAAAATTGATGTTATTATAATCCATGTTTTTATTGAAAAATTGAATTGTCAATAAATATACACAAACAAAATTTAATACATGTTGTTTGTCAATTTAAATTAATATCTTAATAACTTTTTTATAAGAATAATTAAAAATTTTATTTTAATGAGTTGAAAAAACAATGTATTATATTTTCAATAGAGTATCAAAAACAAATACAACAATTAATTATCAATAAGTTTCTATTTTTTGAGCAAATGTGTTACCAATTAATAATTGAACAATGTGAAACTGAATTTGATTAATATTATAAAAATACAACCAAAATAAACTGTTTTCCAAAACTCTGTACCGTTTCCAAAATTTATATAAACCCTTTGTCCTAATTTCCCATTATTTACTATTTTTTATTTGTTTTATTTTTTATTTTCCTGTTTGTTGAACCAACAACGGTACACAGTTTGAAACCCTTAAAAACCAATACAGTTTCAATTATCGAACAAAAAATCGGGAAATCACCCAAATATTGGGTAAATCTTCCCCGATTTTCCAGGTTCGTTATTTGGTCAGTGGTTTATTTTGTGACTAAACGTCAGTAAAATTCTATCTTTCAAATAAATATAAGATAAACGTAATATAACGATAAACTAATGAAGTAATGAAGGACATTATTGCATCTAATGATACAACATTTAAATTAATAATAAGTTTTTGTTTATTTCAACAATCAAAAAAGTCATCGGTAACATAAAACAAACATTTAAACAATCAAGGTTATTAATCATAAGAGTCTTAAATAAAATAAACATTTAAAAATTAAAAAAACCTTTCAATTGTATAGCCTTAACCAATTTATCTCAATGCTTGTTTTACTCATTGGTACTTTTCATTTTTATCCAGAACACGACTTGGTGATTCTGTAAACACAGACATTTTAATTATAAAGTTGTGTTATATGTTTTTGGCAAAAATTGTGTTATGGTAATCAAAATTTTGATCCCAACTTTGTTTTTTATATTTTTCAAGTAAATTTTTTGTGCAAGATTTATTTGTCAAGTAAAATTAAAAAAGTCAGGTTCGTTATTTTGTTTTTTACGAGTAAATATTTTGAACAAAAATGAGGGTTAAGCAAAGGAAAAATTATTTAGAAACTATTTGTCTAAAAAATCGGGGCATCCCAGTACAGAGTTTTGAAAAACAGTTTACAAAGTTTTTGTTTTGGTTGTAAATAAATAGAGACAAAATACTTTTTAAATTAACTATTTTTAATATTAGTATTTGTATTTAATAATACCAACAATGTAAACAACTATCAAATTGTAATTGTAATACAACATTTACTCGATAAATATTTAACTAAATGAAATAAAATATTTCGCATTGGTTACTGTTATTTATTATCTTACCATTTTTTTCAAAATAAATATAATTGTCAAACTGATTTCCGTAAATTATGTTTAATTATATTCGATTTTAAAAGTTGTATTAGATAACGTAAATGTTAAATGTATTTAACACAATTAAGTAGTGGATTTTTTTATTTTATTTAAAATAAGATTAATTTGTTTTTTACCACTTGGATAAAATAAAAAATAAATTGATTGTCATTGTTCTTTTTTATTTTTTGATAACACTTAGTGTTTAATAGTGTTTTGTTGATATGTGTGTTTTTCAATAATCATCAATTTTAAATTAATATTAAATTATTAACCAAATAATAAAATTACTATTCAAATATTGTTATTTTTTTGAAAAAATAAAAAATAAGCTAATTTCCAGATTATTTATTTTCTAAAAAACAAAATAAACAAAAAAATATTTAGTAATTTACAAATTATGGCAGCTTTACTTTTTGATGACCGTTTTGTGTCTTTTTGATATTAAATTTTAAATCGCTTAGAAATGAGACTTAAAATTAGAAAGCAATATACAATTATGTTACTTAAATATTTGTTTTTTATCGGTTTTTTTCGTGTGTATTACAATACACATTTTCCCTTTTTTGAATAAGTGAAATTATATTTTAATATGTATTTTAAAACATTTTGATCAAAAACATTTTTTCAAAAAACGATGTTTTTTAAGTGTTAAAAATGTTTTTTTACAATCAAAATAAAAATATAAAAAATACAATCAAAAAAAGGTTAATGTAAATTATTTTACCATAGAATTTTTCATTCTGGTAAAAAAGTTTAAATTTTACGTGGCGGATCTTTTAGATCCAGCCGTTTTTCTGCACCTTTTTTCAATTAATACATTTTTGGTCTTTTATTTTGTCAATAAACTAATAATAAAATCAAAAATTTATATTGTTATTTAACGTTTTTTGAAAAGTGAAAAAGATTGTCGTGTATAATTATTGTTAATTTGTAACAAACAACAATAAAT
>NW_004440403.1:90414-91934 GCF_000330505.1 Entamoeba invadens IP1
ATATTTTAAGTATTATGTTTTGCAACTGTAATATAAATATTTTATTATACTTTTTAAATTCCAAAAATTTGGAAACTATATTCAAATGGAAGAACTTACTCAAACACCAAGCAGAAAAAGATCAAAAGATGGAACAAAGCATATGCTTCTGACTGTTAATGGGTACACATTTATACCCCAAGACCGTTCAAGAAAAATTTACAAGTGTCCAAAATGCAAAGTGAATATAGAAATATTAAAAACGGAAGGTGAAGGTGAAAAACTAAAGTTTATTGAGTATAAATATATTAATGAAGATTACAAAACTCACTTACACTTGCCCACTGAAAGATTTGATAACAAAGAAATTAAACAATTAGTCAAACAAGGAACCAATGTTTTAATTTCTGCTACTGCCATTTTAGAACAATATCAAACTTTTAACACAAAAGACACCAGAAGAAAAATTACTTTAAGAAGAACTATTAATAAACTTAAAGTTAAATGATCGATGAAACTATACAAGAGCTGCTTAACAGTGATAAGTATTATATAAGAGACGAAGATAATGTATTCTTAATGATATCAAAAGAAAAAAATAGATATTTTGAAAAACAAAACTATTGCTTACTTATGCATGGAAGGTACCTTTGGGTCATGTCCATATGATTACGAACAACTTTACACAATACATTGTATTTTGACAAATGGTCAATGTTTCACCATTGTACACAGTTTGATGGTTTATCGCAGAGAAATCGATTATGTGTTGCTATTTGACATAATCAATGAGTTTTTGTTGAATGTTGTGGTTGTCCACTTTTCCATAAAGATGTCAATGTTATGGTTGATTTTGAAACCGCAACAATTAACAGTCCCAGCAAATATGAATGTATAATTCACGGTTGTTACTTTCATTACACCCAGTGTATCTGGAGAAAAGTTAACAGTATTGGTTTGTCGAGTTTGTATCATCCCGGTAATCAATTTTGGAATCTGGTTTCCAAACTAAAAATGTTGGCATTTTACAAGCCAAGTGAAATTGAACAACGTTTTGAAAGTATAGTTGAATACAAAAATTCTTTGGTTTTTGATGTGCAAACAAAAGACACAGTTGATGAACTGGTTGTTTATTTTAGGAACAACTGGATATTAAAATGGCCAATTAACTTGTGGTGCCAATTTAATCAAACTATCAGAACCGACGATTTAAGCGAATCTTATCATTCAGCGTTGGTTAAAAGACTCAACTGCAAAAAACCAACTCTCAATTACCTTCTTATCAATTTAATGAAATACGAAAACAGTTAAATAATTAAATCAAAACAGATTGATAAAGAAAACAATCATTATTATACAAGACCGACAAAAGTTTTTAATTTGACATTAAATTATTATAGTGGAAATGGATCTATTGAAAACTTCGAACAGAACATGGTTGAAACAATTGACTCTTTGGGGTAAAACAAAATATATGAAATGAGAGAGAAAATTGACAACTTTGAATTAAAAGATGAGAAAAAATTATTATATAAAAAGTG
>NW_004440403.1:92034-93955 GCF_000330505.1 Entamoeba invadens IP1
AGGACGACAAGATGATAACTTTTGAGGCTAAAAATCGACACTCACCTTCTGCTACTGTGTAATAACAGAGTAAACGAGCAAAATTTCCCAAGGTTATCAAAAGAAGACAATGCAGCAATCGAGGCCGATGTCAAAGACGTACTTGAGTTGTAAAGTGACAAGAACCAATCTGCACCAAAAGTCCACGTGTTTATACAAAAACACAATGCGTTGTTCTTATTCTAAACAATTAAACAATTTTTTAAAAAAATACACAATATTATTTTATATTTACACGTGTCGTGTTTTTTTCCCAAAAAAACAAAAAATATATTTTGTCATTTTTCTTGATTGTGGATTGTTTTACAAATTTCATTATTTTTTAGTTTTTTGCCAGAAATTAAAAAAAAGAAAAAAATTTACACACCTTGGGAAACCATTTTCATGACTCCACACACCGATAGAATTTTTACTGTATATACCACCTTCAAAAAGACACATACCGGGTGATGGGAAAAGAAAGAAAAAGAGTTCTAAAAGAAAGAAAGAAGTTAAAAGAAGTAATTAAATATTTATTGGATTATTATAATACAATATTATTTGTAAAATCTTATTTTATAATTAATTTATTTCTCAAAATAATAAGATAAACTTAAAAACATCACACGCTTTTCAACTGTTAAATTATTATTAATAGCCGATTTATTAAAATACAATAAATTTTATTCTATTTAAATTATTTATTATTTACCATATTTGTATCTGTGTAAAATTAAATACAAAAAAATAATACAACTTGTTAAAAAAGTACCTTTTATCTTGTTTTTTACCATATAATCACGGGTATAAGTTAATTTTAACTTTTAAGTTGTATATATTTTATTTTTATGATAAATATAACCATTAAGTTTCCTACAAATATTTTATTTATTTAAGATTGTTGTAAAGTATTGTTTTTTTAACAATTTTTATGATATGAAATACAGTTTAATGAGTATGAGCAAATTGTTGTTAAACTAATAAGAGTTTGTTGTAAAACGTTGTCCCAATTGCCAAAGTTGGTTTTTATCAATTTATACACAAATATTTGTTTAAAATCACGGGAATCAGGTAAAAATTGGGAAAAATTAAAAAAACTGAAACGACGATTATTTTATATTTTCAACATGAACCCGATATTTTCCAATTTTCATTGACCAAAAATCCCAGGACAACGTTTTCGACTAACTCTATTTGCTTTATCATTTGTTGATAAATACAAAAATAACACCATTTTGATCTTTCAATAAAAGTTTTATTGTTTCGAATGTGTTATTAATAATTTATGAAGGAAACTTACTGTACTTTTCTTTTTATACCGATTTAGTGTGATTTTAAGAAGTTTTAGAAACTAAAAATAAATCAATGTATGAAAATAATTGAATTGATTTTTCGTTGATTTGCTTTTGAACTATTGTTGAAACACATTCATTACATCATTATTCGAGTGCAAATTATTTAATTCAACATTATTGACCCGTCCACCGAAAATGCATTTTTGTTGTGTAATTAATTATATTTGTTATTTATCTGTTGTTTATAACATACATGGTTTAACAAAACATTATCATAGCACAAAATATCACATTCTACATAAATCATGATTATTACAACATTGTGTTATCAATAAAATTAACACGTTTTAAAATTATTTATAAAAAATGCTTATAATATAATCTATGCAAATTACAAATGAATTCAACAATATATTATTTATATATTTTTTTATGCAAAAACAACCACCAAAACGTTGTAGAAAATATAAATTACTCATTAAAAATGACTTGTTGTTTGTTTTATATAAATGATCATTTAAAAAACTTTTGTGAATAATGATGATTTTTTATTAGGTAATTAATTTAAAAATGCCGATTTTTCTTCTTTGCTTTACAAAAGACATCAA
>NW_004440403.1:94055-96664 GCF_000330505.1 Entamoeba invadens IP1
TCCGTCTTTTTAACCGCTTTTTATCGATTTAATAGTAATAATAAATAACATTATAATACAAAGTATAATACAAATTACCACCTTGAACAGAAAAAGTCTCCACGAGGCATATTCAGCCTTCATAGGTAAACAGTACTATACATTTTATTATATTAATATTATTTAAATCTATAAAATCAAGTGGAAGCGGTTAAAAAGACGGAAACGGTTTTTTAGCCCCCCTGTACAGTAGTGAAAAAAGCTATCGTGACTGGGATAGATCTATAATTTTGTAATAATAAAATTATTTTTATAGAATTTGTTATTTGTTATTTCCAAATTATTTTTGTAATTTTCTTTTTTTAACCAATCAAATAAAAGCAATAACTTGAATATTTTGCTATATTTTATCGTCAAATACCATTAATTCATTTTAATTTTCGGTTTACACGACAGCTTTTTATTACAGTAGGAGAAATGGACTAGGATCATTTGAACAATTAGGGCAACTTTAGTAAAAATTGTGAAACGGTAAAAAAATACATTTTTGGGACAAAACCCTTTATAGGCAATAACATTATTTTAATAACATAAATTCAAATAACACAATTCAAATAACATTTTATCAATAACAATATTCATAAAAGAAAATACCAATAACAAAATCCAAATAACAAAAAAATACAACAATTTGTTTAAAATTAAAGAGAGATGTTTTTCTCTAGTCGATCACCATCCCTTATCCCAAGCCGCAGAATATTTTGATTGTTTTAACTGGGTTTTAAAACCCACTTATAGACACCTCTCATAGTTATACCACTTGAGAGGTTTTGTATAACTTTGGTTGTTGCTTTCTATTATGTTAATGGATACAAACGAATTAATAAAACAGATAAGAATGAAACAAACAGTATGAAATAAATTGATTTTTTTATTTTTTTTAATTATTTTTCGATTTTTTTTGAAATAATTAAAAATATTATCAATCACTTATTAACCCTGAATATCTAATAAAGCTATTTTAAAATATTAAGCTTTAAAAAAATTTATTTTTATTGATAACATTTTAAAACAAAAACAATGGAATAACATTTAAAAGTTGGAAACAAAACATGAACAAATTGGTATTACAACATAAGATTATTATAACGGTATCAAAGTAGATAATATAAACATGTAAAGTGGTTCATTCTGGTCCGTAGTTACTAGGGATGTCGAAACAGTTTTCAAAACCGAGAAATTTGTAAATGTTTGTGAAATATTTCTTGTTTTCAAAATTGTGTTTTAACTTAGTTTATTTAGGAAACAAATAATTTTCTTATGTTTTGAAACACAAATAAAAAAGTTTGTGAAACAATTTCAGTTTTTGAAATTGTTTTAAAAATAAATAATACTTGTTGCGTTTTTAAACAACGTGTTTTGAAACTACTTGTTTCCAAAACAAATGTTTCTCAAACATTATTATTTAATTGTGTTGTAAAATGACATTTACAAACAATGATAAAAACCAATGTTAATAATTTATTTATTTTTATTATTGTTATATATATACAGATGGGCAACTAATTTGTCTTATAAACCTATTAGCATATCAATTTCCCAATTTTAAGTCACAATTTCCCCAATATTTTATTCAGTTCCATCTCAAAAATCGTAATTTGTCTACTTTCTAATTACAAACAATACAAACCAAACTAAAAAACTTTTTATCTAAAACTTGAAAATTAATTTATGAAATACGCTTTACCAACAACAATGGTATATTGTTGCTGTCAATTGTGTCAACTGTTTGTTTTGTTGGTTAATACAATAACATAAATGTTTTAAATCAGTCAAAATATAATATCCTTTAACGCCATTTCCTTTACAACTTGAATTTTTTATTAAAATATGCAAATTATAATTATAGTAATTAAGTAGACCTTTGGTTTCATTCACGATTTCAAATAATGACATACAGTCACCTTGAGCCAGCGGATACCGTTTAAGACAGCACCAAAAAGAAAGGTTCATGACGTCGCACTTGAATAGTCTGTTTATGCATTAGTTCCACACCTTCCAGTACTACCTCGGAGCGCATCCCCTCTTCCCCCCACAAATGGGGGAACCACATCCGCGTCAACATGGTACGGACAAGCGGGCGACATAGGGAAGCACAAACGGTCGCATAGAGGTGGACTTTATTAAAAAGTATTGAGGCAAATGCTTTACTCTGAAAATTGGGTGAGGGTCGGAAAGAACGGTCACAGTAGAAACACTTTTTATGTGCAATTATTAACTTAATTATTATTATACTTTTGTTCAACACAATTTTTTCTGACTGTTGTTTATTGATTCTTCGTAAGGAAGTGTCAATTGTATCATCAATCATATCAATGCTTGGTTTTTTATGTTTCAAAGTGTGGTGTGTAAATTTTTTCTTTTTCATCCAAAACACTGTAATGTCCCGTTTTATTTAATAATAAACGAGTCACGAACAAAAACATGGTTTTTTTTATGGATATGTTTTAACTTATGTCTACAAAAATATTATTAAAAATGTCTGATCTGAATAAATCTGGTAAATATTTTGAGTATAATAAAATTTAATAAATTATACTATTTAAAGGTGTAGACAAATTAGTTCTCGC
>NW_004440403.1:96764-98422 GCF_000330505.1 Entamoeba invadens IP1
TGGAAATAATAGATGATAAAGCTCAAGCTATTGGACCATTTTGGTCAAACTGTTCATTGGTTGAAGTTGAAATACAAATGGTTGAAAATAAACCAGTTGAAAATATCGTCAAAAGATACAAATACGATGAAATATTCCAAAAATGCAACACAAAAATAAAACCAAACACACAAAAAGAAAAAAAACAAAAACTTTTTGAGAGCCCATGGTATTCTCAAATATCAATGTCAAGTTGGTGACTGTCGCTGTTCTTTTGCTTGTACTAACAAACTAGTAACTACAAATATGAGAAATCATTTAATTCACAATCATCATATTAATATGGATACACAGACATTCGAAAGAAGTTTATATAATAGAGGATATCGTGATTGGAATATTACACATAAAAATTTGGACTCACTTCTAACTCATTTGTGTGTTTATCCAGGAATACCCATTTCTATTGTCGAAATGGAACCATTCAAGTTAATAATGAAAATGGTTGATCAAGAATATGTTGTCCCCAGTCGACAAAGTGTTACAACAAGAATTGAAGAAATTTATGAAAAATACAAAGAAGAAATCAAAGACGAAATACATGAAATTAAAGATGTGCTACAGTCGATGGTTGGACATCAAAAACTCAATTGAGTTTTTACAGTTTCACTATTCACTTTTATAAAAATGGAGAAATAACGTCTCGTGTTCTACAACTTACTGAATTTTTACATGTACATACAACAACAAATATTTCCATCTTTCTTCTCAATTGCATTGAAAATTGGTCATTGGAAAAGTTTGGAGATTTTGTTGTTATTAGTGATAATGCTAAAAATATTGTTAGTGTAGTGGAAGCTGCAGGACTAAAATCAATCGGTTGTTCATGCCACAAATTAAATCTTGCAATTAAAAAATCAACCACAGATACATTATCAATCAATAGTGTCCTCAAAAAGGCCAATAGAGTTGTGAAAAAGATCAAAAAAGTCCAACTTTTTTTCTTCATTAAAGAACATTTTTGAAAAAGAACACAAGGAGTATAAAAGATTGATTACTGATATAGAAATTAGATGTTTTACAAAGATTGGAATGATAGAAAGTGTAATTTTGAGTGGTGAAGAAATAAACCAGTTGTTTATAGAACGTTTAAAATTAATAAAAAACAAAAAAGAAAAAGAATTGTTTATTGCAAATCACACTTTTTAGCAAAGTGATTTCGAAGTTCTTGGTTTCGTTGGAAATGTAATGAATTCTATTAAAAATACCAGTGATTTTTTATCATCCGAAAAAACACCAACATTATTTTATTTGTACGTTGAAATTGAACAACTTAAAATGGATTTAACTGAATTAATAAAATCCAATAAAAACACAAATGAAATTATCAAAGAAACGAAACTTAATTTAATATTGGAGATGAAGAATACACCCGGATTAGTGTTTGACTTATACTACAAAACAACTTAAAAATGTAAATTTCGATTACCAAAAACATTTTAAATTTGATTAGACTAAAACGAAAATTGAATTTTTAGATAATGTAATTAAATCATTAAATTTTTATTTTTATGAAGGGGAGTACATTTAAGAAAAAATCCAAAAGTGATGTTAGCAAATTACCTTAATCCTGTTGTAAAATTGTCGGTATTTAACACTGAAGAGGCTGATGAAATAAG
>NW_004443627.1:0-1112 GCF_000330505.1 Entamoeba invadens IP1
TGTTGTGGTTCGACTCGTATTGAGTATTCATCAGTTGAATTTTTGAGAAAAAATTGCACTATATATATGTCACTATTAACATCGCCAACATATATTGATTCACATTGACTTTCAACAGCCACTGGAATTTCTTTTTGTGTGTCATTTATATTTTCAAAAACAATTTTAGTTTTATTTTACACGATGTTTTTGTTTGTAGTTTTTAAAAATGAAATAACGATTGTTTCATCGAGAATATACTAATGCCATTTTGTGTCTGTTGATCTTTTGAATACTTCGACTAAACCTTTATTGAATTAGTAAATATGATAAAAATATTGATAACAATGAAATTAGTGAACAAAATAAAACTATTAAAATGACCCATACACAGCTTTCTTGATACAAAAGTGCCACATTGACTTGGAGAATTATAAAAGGTTTATTTGGAACATTTTGAACGAGAGACTGCTTGACAGTTCTGAATAAAAAAAAATGTAATTCAAACAAACAGTATTGACTAATATTTTGTCAGATAAACATGTCATACACAAATTTAGTATGTTACAAGTGTTACAAGTGTTACAATTACTGTCCTAATTTTACATTGATTTGAGTCGATTTGTTATATCCATCTTTGCATTTTGAACATCTTCTTTCTGTCACTTCAACCTCACAACTCTCTGATAAAAGTAAACGGGGTAGACAATTTCCTGAAGTCGTATTTAAAATTAGTTGAATTTAATTGAAGACATTTGGTTAATGAGGAAATACAAGAAAAGCACGAAATGTAACAATCGAAGCAGTCCATAGCAATTTTATGATATCGGTCCAAACATTCACTACACCATCTTGTTGTAATAAATTTGTTTTATTTTCCAATCAATTTATCACTTCACTTGCATTCATGTTTTGATAAAAAAAATTTGCCTTTATCACATCTCAAATAATATGAAAAAAAAACACGTTTGACATAAAGAAGTATTACACTCCGAACACGTTTTATTTGAATCAGAATAATACACATCTACACTTTCAATACATTCAAAGTTATTTGTTTTTTTTTTACAAATTGGAGTAAAGTTGATATTATTTAAAAAACAATTATTAGTCGAATCCAAATAACAATAATC
>NW_004440401.1:0-2902 GCF_000330505.1 Entamoeba invadens IP1
TATTACTATTTTATAATACAATTTCTATTGTATTTAACACTATTTTATTTAATTTTTTATATTATTTAATTATATTAAAATGATTAAATTTATTATACTTTTAATATTTTTGTTAATATTATCAAAAAAATTATGTTCAAAACGAATTTAAATTATTAATTTATAGATTAATAATAATTTATTAATAGTTTAATTGTTATTTGGGTTTATTTGTAACTTTATTTTACTCTTAATATTTAGTTGTAATTAATTTTTTTATATAGTTTTTAAAAATGTAAATATTTGTTTTTAAAAATGTTATTTGAATGTTTTGACAAAATGTACTATTTCTTAATATATTATTTATTACATTATATGATACATAAATTCATTGTAGTAAATAAAACATTAGTTGATATATAGTTAATATTATTATATTGCTATAATAAAAATGTATAATTAATAATATTATGTGTATACTATTATAATAAACCAGTTGTTAATAGTTTCAATACTAGACGTTTTTACGATTGTTCTATAAAAGGGAGTAACTATGAGATGAGTTTTATTTTAATTTGCCAAAAAAAATATTTTAGTGCAAATAATTGATTTTTTCAGAGGCATGGTTCCGACTTTGAAAAAAAAATCTTAGAGAAAAAAATGTAAAATATAAAAAAATATCTAAAATACATTTTCAAAAATATCAAAACCACAAAATAGAGAAAAATTCTCGAAAATGACTTAAACAGTCAATATAGTCGCGTTTGTATAAACTTTGATCACCATGAAGTTTTATGGTCACCCGTTGAGTTTCAAGTCGTGCCACTGTCAAAGAAGCAAGATATGAATTTATTATTTATTTTTTTATTTTTTTTTATTTTCAAACAAAAACAAAAGGCAAAATTGATTCGATATTATTATTTTCATATAAACGTTATTGTATACTGTAATCAAATGTTTATTTTGCAGCCACTGTTTATTCATTTTTGAATTATGCATTTTTGGGCAACAAACAAATAATTTAAATTAAAAATAAAGGGATAATAGAAATTATAAACAAAAAAACAAATAATAAAAAATTATTTAAAAAATAATAAAAAAATATTTTGAACTATATTATATAATAAAAAAAATTATTTATAAAAATGGAAATTTAATAAATTATAGTTTTGTAATAATAAATTTACAATTTGATAGAATTATCAACAAACACCATTATAACACAATTATTACCATAATACTCATGCATATACTTTACCAACGGTTGTTTATGGTGTTGAGTAACGACATCACGATGTTGTTATAACACAAGTTTTTAAAAACTTATCCATAAGTAAAAAAGAAAAAAATGGTATAATGACCCCTATTTTTATTTTATTTCACGATAATTTTTTCGAGGTTCAATAAAAAAGCACGTATTGAATGAAATAAACAGTTCCAGCTTTATAAAAAAACAAACAAAATAGAAAAATCGTTTCATTTTCATTAAAACACCAGAAAGATTGTTCAAAAAATCCACTCGTTTGCAACGGTGGAAATTGAGTACGTTTTATACGCGTTTAAGGCAGCTATATCAATCATATCATATAAAGAATTTGTCAATAAATGTTATTTATTTACCCGTTACATTAATTTAATAAAATAAATTTTTTGGACACTACATATCTTTGATAAAATATGAACACATTATAACAATATAGTTTTGCTTAATATTGTATTATTAGTAAAGATTAAAAATTAATAATAAAAAATCATACTCATAATTATAATTACCAAATAATCACTTAACAATATAATTACATTCTGATGTATAAAGTGTATTCCTCGGTTAATTTATAATGATTTTTAATTTGAAAAATCATTACTCAGTCTTTTGTATATGTTTTATGAAAGTCGTTTATTTTTTTAAGAAAAAACAAAGAAAAAATCTAACCCTTCACGTGGTGACACAAAAATGGTTTATAAACAAAATGAATAAACAATATAATTATGTATTAAATAACAACATCTGTATTATCGAAACTGTTCATTAAATACTTGACATATTAGTTGTATTATTACTGAATATTTATATTTACCAATCAATATACATTTCAATTTATAATTAATTATAAACTAAACCGCTTCAAAAAAAACCGCTTTTGATAATTTTTGGTGAATAATGGTAAAATGTTTTTGAAATGTTATTTGATTTTATTTTTTTTATTTAAACAAAAAGAAAAAAACATCATTTTCATTTTGCATGAGCATTTTTTCTAGGTGTTTATAAGAAGGCTGTTAAAGTCTATTTATATTACAATGAAAAGCTGAGTTATTACAGAATTTATTTGAAAGAAAACGGGAAACAGCTTATAATCGTAAGACATATAACCAAATATACATAATTTTTTAATTAATTTTTATTATAATATTTTAGTGTAGTAAACGCAGTGTTTGTTAGTCTTATATTGTTTGAATTAACAAACCAAATTATTATCTGTGCAGTCTGCATCATCATCTTCCTTATCTTCAGAGTAAATTAAATTAAGTCTTTTTGTCATTGTTGTTTTTTGTGCTTTGTTTTGTCTTCATAAACACATGAGTTCAAGTCTAAGTTGTCATTGTCGTGGTTTTAATGTTGTTAAACATAATAAACAAACTGTTTGACTTGCAATGAACTAGATAATTTGATATCGTTGCTTTTGGAGATCTCATTAAAAACCTTATAATTGGTAAAAATAGAACTTACATTTTTTAAGATCATGTTTGCGATAAAACAACACCAACTATGAAAATTATGATTATTAATAAAGTTAGTGTATTATGTAATAATTTTCGATGGATATTTTTAATGAAAAATAATTTTGTTTTAAATGTTAATCTATGTCATCTATGATTATATTATATTAATGACATGCGAAAGATAAATGGAAATGATAATTAT
>NW_004440401.1:3002-8205 GCF_000330505.1 Entamoeba invadens IP1
TGTGTTTTTCTCGGCATACAAATATTGTTTAACCAAATGTATTGAAAAATATACAAAAACACACAATAAACTTGAATTTATTCACCATACAGAAATCATTGCCGCACTTTCGGATCGTCCACAGTATCCTCACAGTCTTTTTAACATTTCTTTGCACGGCGTGAAAACCGCTTTACTATCATTTAGTGGTAAAATTACACATAATTATAATTAAAGTTTTTAATTTGCCTCAAATAATTGAGGTTTTGGTGGAAAAAAGCAAAAAACACGAGAAATTCTAACGGACATGTGCAGCGCCCCTTTACCGCTTCTGATATTTTACACAAAATTATCCGTATTATATTGATTTTATTAACCAATATTAATAAATTGCTTAGTTTATTTTATAAAAAATTTCAAAAAAGCAAGAACAACGAAATAACGAGTCATTTATCGCTTGCTTGACAGGCACTTAAAAAACTGCTGGGAATGGATGTACTCACGTTCAGTTGGTGAGTAAGTCCAAAGTGCGTTTTTTCAGTTCGGCAGTGAAATGCATTTCTGAGCGAATGAGGAATCCAACAAGAGGGGATGTGAAATAAAGGTGCAGTCTGTCTTTGCTGAGAGACATTGAAAAGTGGTTTATTAAAAACATGTGCTGGCCTGTATAATTACTATGTTGCTCGAGAGGTAATTGATTTGACTCTTGAGTATTTGTTTAATGGATGATTAAAAAAATGAAAAAAATTATAAAGGAGTGAAAGGGGGTGTGAAAAAAGGTACACTCGCGGGTTAATGTTTTTGAGTTTTTTTATTTCTGCAAAAAATTGAAAAAATATTTAATAAAAAGTTCATTTTATTTGATAAATTTTAAGTTTTTTGGTTATTTTGGCTTCAAAGAACAGTTTCGAAATCAATTTTTCTTGCTCCTCTTTTATCATTCGCCAAAGCCTTTACTTTACATTAAAAATAATTTACAAATTTCGATAACAAACATCATCATCTTGAAAAAATCAGAGAGACTCTTGTAAACCTTGTTTTTTGAACCAAATCGAGGAAAAGGAAATAAATCAATTATAAAAAAACTATAATCATATTATCATTTTAATGTTAAATTATCAATAGCAATTTTTTCATGAAGCGGTTATTTTTCACCCCTTCAGATAAGAACAAATTGTGAGCTTATTTCAAAATATGTTAAATTCTTTTTTTTCTTTTTTTGAGATTTTAATAAGCCCACCATTTGTATTTCTTTTCATCTTTCTCATTTGGTGTGATGTGTGGAATTGTTTTAACTGTTTTTTATGTAAAGACGTTTTTTTCTTTATTGGAACGTTTTTAAACAGTTCCAATTCGAACTCCATGCTTGCTAATGACTGTTTTCACATCTGTTTACTTATATACACAAACGTGAAACTTCAAATTATTTGTCAAGACACAATCTAAAACTTTGAGTCTCGACGCTTTGATATAAATACAACAGTACTTCTTTTTAAAAACATAACACACATTTATAATATTGTATTAAAAAATAATTTTTTTTAAAAAGTGTATCCTCTTGATCAAAGCTATCATTATTAAAAAATATTATTCAAAGGATGTAAAAAGAAACGATAAGGTTCAGTTCCCCATAACGCCCACTTTTATAAATCAAGTTAAATTTAAACTTAATATTTTTAGTTCAAGTTGGTTTTAAATTATGGTAATAAATTGTCATAAATACCAAAAGATAATAAATCAATTTGTTTTTTATAATATTTGATCAAACAATTATTTTATAAATACACATGTCTGTTTTCTTTTTGTTAACTCAACTAATGTTTGTTAATTGGTAAATCAAAAAATAGAATAAAAATCATTTTTTGTTGAAATAAACAGAAAGAATCATCTATCAAAAAACATAAAAAATATTTTAAAAATGAAATTATTGTTTAAAATATACTTTTTATTGAGCATAACAACTTTGGTTGTAAAATTATGTGTTAGATGTTTTAAATAATCACAAAATAAACAGTCTTTGTAAATAACTTAAATACATATTGTTTTGATAAATTATATTATTAATTATAAATTGACAAGTCTGTTGTGAGAATATTATAAAATGTTATAGTCAGTATGAATATTAATAAGTAATAAAGAATTATTCTCTAAATTAATCCTCTCTATAATGTTTAGACTTATCAAATGCAGTTGAAGGAACGTTATTTGCAGAGACTTTGGTTTTATAGAAACAACCAACTCCAAACTTCTTGACGTTTTCCATCCCAAAGATTTCTTGAAGAGAAACACAGCCAGCAAATGCGGATTCACCAATTTCTTTGATAGTCTTGGGTAATGTAATTGTTTTTATTTTCTTGTTATCAGCAATAGCAAAATTATCAATAATTTCAACACCTTCAGGTATTTCAACTTCAATAATTCCTTTACATTTTGCAAGAGAATATTCACCAATTATTTTCATTTTGTTGGGAATTACTATCTTAGTCAATACTTTGCACCCATAAAAACAGCCTTCTCCCATTTTTTCAACATTATTTGGTATATTAATAGATGCAAGTGTTTTGCATTCAGCGAAAGCTTCGGTTCCAATTTCTGTCACAGAGTCGGGGATAACTATTTTGGTGAGATTATAGCATTCAGAAAAACAATTGGATTCTATTTTATCGATTTTTGGTAATGTCACTTCAATTAAACCACACTCACTAAACGCAGCACCAATAATCACCGAAAGTGAAGTTGGCAATTCGATTGTTTTAAGTGATTTGCATCCACAAAAACACGAGTATCCAATTGATTTCAAGTGTTTTGGTAAAACAATTTGGCTTATTTTGCAATTTCTAAAAGCTTCATTTGCTAATTCGATAATATCATCATTTAACACAACATTTTGAATGTTTTCACATTCTACAAACATGTTTTTGCCCAAACACGAGTTTAATATCGTAACACTTCTAAGTGAACTGCAACAAAGAAAGATGCCATCACCAACAGAAGTGACATTTTTGGGGATAACAATTGAAAGTAAATTTTTGTTGGCAATAAAAGCTTTATCTTCAATATTCTTAAGAGATTGAGGTAGTGTTATTGATTTCAAAGAAGTGCAATCTGCCAACGAATATGATCCAAGTGTTTCTAAATTGCTACTTAAGACCAAACTTGTTAAGTTTGTACATTCATTAAATGCTTTATACATTATAACTTTGACAGTGTCGGGAATAGTAAATGCAGAAAAATTAGCTTTATTGAAAACATATTCGTTTAATAAAGTAATTTTGCTTGGTATATTGAT
The DNA here is from genome assembly GCF_000330505.1 of Entamoeba invadens IP1. NCBI lineage: Eukaryota > Evosea > Mastigamoebida > Endamoebidae > Entamoeba > Entamoeba invadens. Next base: position 6,271 of record NW_004440401.1, read on the forward strand.
CGAAGTCAATGAAACACACCCAGAAAATGATGACTCGGACATTTCAACTATAGTATCTGGAAGTTTGACGGATTCTATTGTCATGTTGTTCAAAAAGCAACTTTCATCAAGTTTTGTAATGTTGGAAGGAATTACTACATTCTTGAGTTTGCATTCGGAAAAGGACTTTTCACCAAGAATCGTGAATTTTTCTGGAATGATGTCGTTGTATTTCTTGCAGTCTTCTTTAGTGTAAGTACTCATTATGTTTGTGTGTTTATTTTGCATCTTTATATATGCTATGGGTGTATTTTTAAACATATAAATTTTGTGTTGAATTATTACACTTTTTAAAATAAGTTTGATTTTTAATAATATTAATAAAAATTATTAGTTTATTATTTATTGAACCAATAATAAATAAATTTGTTATTATTTATTATTGGTTCAAATATGTAAGTTATTAATTTAAAGTTTAATGCAAATAACAATTACATAACAGTATTTGTGTAATCATATTTATATGGTATTTAATTAATAATATTAAATTAAAAAAATATCGAACTGTATGTTGTTTGTGTGTAGTATTATATAATTAAAATTTACACAATTATATAATGTAAAAATAATATCTTAATTAACAATGAATATCAACTATGTGTAAGAATATTATATTTTCGAAAATTATTACACAATTTTTATATTTATAATAAAAGGTATTTTTGTAAATAACAAATAAAAATGTGATTTTAAATATTATTAAGTTAAAAAGTTGAGCTTGTATGAAATAATTACTTTATAATATAATGTTTTTATTTTGATTTTTGTTCTTTATTTTAAAAACAATATAATATAAACATATAATTAATTGTAAAACCAAAAATATGAATGAAAACTGATCATATAGTATTTAAAATTACAATTCAATTCAATTCAATACCATTTAAGTTGTATAAAATTAAAGTAATTATATTTTGCTGGTGTAAACAATATACACAAGTATATTGTAACAACTTTGTGTTTGTTTTTGAAAAAAACAAATTAATAAAATCATAATTTGTTTTTGTTAAACAAATAATATGGTTGATTATTTAGTATATACAAAACATTAAATAATAAATGCAGCTTTTTATGACAATTGTTTTTAAAACAAATATGAACTTTACACATTGTAAAAAACATCACAAAGTTATTATAAATGAGTTTTGTCTTTAATTAAATCCACACATAATTTGGACCAATTATTATGTATCGGAGTCAACATGTGAATAAATTAAAATAAATTATATATTAAATTTACATTTATTTTGATAATAAATCATCATTTGATCTCAAATAAAACTGTTTTTGGATTTGAATTGAATTTATTTATTATATAAATTTGATGAATATTTTTTAAACCCAAACCCGACACATCTACATTTTATTTTTTAATAATTTATTAATAAAATATACCATAAAAAAGTAAAATTAATTACAATTATTATAAATAATTTTATTAATGATAATAATTATATTTTTTCACTTTTTTGTTGAAAAAAAGAAAAATTAATGAATGAAAAATTGCAAAAAATATTGTGATGTTTATAAAACATGAAATTTATAATTTAAATATAAAATTAATAAAGTATTTGTTATTATTCATTTGTAGTTAAAATATAATATATATCTTATTCATACAAATTGATAAACAAAACTGTTTATTCTGTTACTGATTTCGATAATTGATTTCAATAAAACAATTATTATGAAAATATGAATATCGAATAAACAAATAACACACAACTGTGAATTAATAATTTTTGTTTCGTTTTTTAATTTATATTTATAATAAACATAATTGATAAAATACAAAATAATTAACATTCGTATTTTTTAGGCTTTTTTTCACTCCGTATTTTTCGACTTCTGTTTTTATACTCAAGAGATTTATTGACAAGTTTGGATGTAGCTGTT
>NW_004440401.1:8305-9455 GCF_000330505.1 Entamoeba invadens IP1
AACCAGGAGGGCATGCGTCATCTTGATATTTGTTAATACCAAGAGTTCTCCAATATATCATGTAAAAACATGGAACACCAGTCGTGTGATAAACTGAACAAGTACAACAACACCCGTTTCCAATTTCACAGTGTTCAATGGCTAGAAATGTTTTATAATTCGATAGAAGATTCTTTATTGTGACTGGTGAAAGTTTCCACAACAATTCGGTGGTGATGAGATTGGAAAGTGCACGACTCTCAGTATCGTTGAATGGTTTTGCGTTGATATGTAATTGCCTGGTGTAGTTAACAAAGGATTTAGCAGCAACTTCAAACGTTGGTACTGATGCAGAAAATGCCTGTGTTGCATGAGAAAAAAATGCCTCGACTATGTTTGTATTGGAAAATAGGTTAATATCAACTTGAGATGGAAGGTATGTCTCTTTGAGATCGAAGAGTGTTTTTAACACTTTGAACTTTCGAGATGGTTTTTCAATATTTTGAGTGGGAAACTTTTTAGTGGCAATCGCTGTCGTGAGAAAGTCCATATACTCGTCCTGTGTAAATTCTGTATTAAGTTCCACCTTTTCATCCTTTTCAATTTTAGATTGTTCCATTAAATCTATTAATTTTTTAAATAAAGAGCTTCAGCTTTTAACAAATTTGCATTTTCTTCAAACATCCCGAAAAATAAACTAATTAGTTCCTCTTTTTGCGAGAAATGTTTTTTCAAATTTCTTCCGATGTGAAAGTAACAATGTCTAATTTTTGTATTTTGACCAAACACTTCTTTAACTGCTGAATATTGAGACTCCGATCTATCAGCAGAAAACCCAAGAGGTATTTTTTGTTTTATTATGAGTTCTTCTTTGAGATTTTGTAAGAATAAAACGAATGAATTTTTTGAAGCGTCGTGTAAAAATCCAAAACACAATAGTTGCGTTTTGTCGTTCTTTTTGAATACTGCCGCAAACAATGGCAAACCAAATTTGTTAGTACAGTGAGTATCATCTATAGCAAGACAAGAACCATCATATTCTTTAAGAGACAACATATTCACACAAAAGCAACAAACAAAACGGTTTTCGTGATCTGTATAAATTTTGGTGGTAAAGTCATTGAGTGACTCAAAGTATTGACGTAAACTTTGTGCTTGTTTCTTTGTATTG
>NW_004440401.1:9555-12711 GCF_000330505.1 Entamoeba invadens IP1
AAATAAATAGCTTCACATATACCGTTAATCAGGAAAATATAAATACAGAATGACAATTCTTGAATTTACACACAAACTGTTGTTTTGGTCCATCACTTCTGGTATGTGAAGCTTTATAAATTTGAATTTGAATGTGTTCAATAAAATAAAAAGCATTTTTTAACTTCTTGTATTACCGAAGTATTTATCTGAGTTCCAAGAAGACTAATAAGACCCGCTTTAATATTGTCGTTGACACATGATAAATATTCGTTTTCGTTTGTAGGGCTTTTCACTACCCACATAATTGGTGTGTCCACTTTCATTCTCAATTCTCTAATATACGATGGTTTCAAATTAAATTGTGATAGAGAACACAACTCATCTTTAATATATGAGGGAAATAATGTAGTATCAGTCTTTTTCTGAAAAACGTCACATACACATTCAAGCTCCATTTTTGGTAATTATTAGTTTTTTGATATAAAAATAAACAGTTTTGTTTATCAATTTGTATGAATAAGATATATATTATATTTTAACTACAAATGAATAATAACAAATACTTTATTAATTTTATATTTAAATTATAAATTTCATGTTTTATAAACATCACAATATTTTTTGCAATTTTTCATTCATTAATTTTTCTTTTTTTCAACAAAAAAGTGAAAAAATATAATTATTATCATTAATAAAATTATTTATAATAATTGTAATTAATTTTACTTTTTTATGGTATATTTTATTAATAAATTATTAAAAAATAAAATGTAGATGTGTCGGGTTTGGGTTTAAAAAATATTCATCGAATATTTTTATACAAAAAAATAAAGTTTTCTAATCATCACCAGAACAACAAAAGGATGTTTATTTTCAAATACGTGTTAAATGCATATAACTTTTTGAGTTTGTTTATTTTTATTTATTTTTATAAATTTTTTAATATTCTGCACTTTTAAAACCAATTTTATCACTTTATAATAACGGTTAGAACTGAGATTATAATTATTTTTCAAAAAATAAAAATAAAACAATAAGTAAAATAATTATATTGAAAAATTTGAAATGCCAGATGGCATCAAATAAAATAAAAAAAACAAATAAGATATAAATACCACCAGAAAATTGCCTTACATGATTTATAATAAAACAAAGAATACAATAATAAAGTTTTACTAAAAATTTGACTGAACAATCAAATAATTTTTTTTATTTTAAAAAAATATAAAAAAGAAATTATTCAGAAAAATAATATAAAACTTATAGTTTAACTGTTTCCTGTTATAGAATAGTTTTCTGGTGTTCTTTATTTAAAATTAAAAATAAGATAGTAATCCAATTAACAATGATTTGAATAAGCAAAATGTATTTATCAACTACATAAAATATACTAAAATCCAAAGAGATAACGATAATAATAACATATTCTTGTTGTTATTTTTTACAAAAATCGTTTGTAATTAACAATTAAAAGGTATTAAAAACGTTTCTTTTGTGTTGTGCTATTTATTCAAAAAATAATATTATCAAAAAGTCTTAAGCAATGTAATTTTTTAACAAAGGTCTTTTGTGAAAATGTAAATGTAATATAATGATCTAGACGTTTTATTTATTGTGTTTCATCGAAAATAATTATAAATTTAATAAAAAACTTGGAGTAGTAATTTTTTTAAGGTTAATATATTATAATAAAATATTTAATAATGTAAAACTTGTTAAAAACAATTACGATTTTGTGTTTTATGTTTATTGTTTTAACAATTGCTATTACAAAAAGTTTTTAAAAAAGTCAAAATTTTAGTTTTAAAAAGTTTGTAACATTAAAAAAATGAATCACAATCAAGATTTGTAGATGTTAAAAGCCGTTTATTATATTTATGTATAAATATTGATAAACTAATTATCCACAACTCAAATATTATATATGAAATCTATATAATAAAATTTTATAAAAAATTACGGGACCTACATTGACCACCACCACCTCTTAAAATAGATTTATTTTTTCTATTTTGAATCATATTCAAATTAAAATTATAGTAAATAGGAAACTGGGATAATATTAGGTCTGGTTCCCGAATTCAAAAAATGCCGAAAATTCACCTCGAGTGAGTGGAAACCGAGTGAGACGGAGCATTGAAAAGAAGGTTCTGAAGACACACTCAAACAGTCTGTTTGTGCACCGTTTCACCCACTTTCCAAGTCCTCCCTTGGCGCGGATCCCCCCTGATCCCCCCCGCAAGCAGGGGGGAACCACATCCGCGTCCACACAGTACGGACAAGGAAAGTGGGTGACATGGGGACGCACAAACAGTGGCTGAAAAATGGACTTCCTTCAAAAAACACTCGCGGCAAATATTTTATTTTGGTAAAGGTGGTCGTGGTCAATGTAGGTCCCAAAAATTACATAAATTTAAATTCCTAAATAAACAAAAAAATAAATTTAAGTAAGAACACTAACTACAAAATAAATATCTTTTAATTTGCAAATAAAATTTTACATTTTTTTGTAAAAATCGACTTTGAATATTTAAAATAATTGTTTTAATAAATGCACAAATTTAAAATTTTAGTGTTTAAAGCAAATGTCGAAAAATTGTTTTAACATTTTGAATAAGTAGAAATATAATTTAGTTGTTAATGATAAAAACACAAAAATAATATTTTATTATGTTAGATTAAAAAGTGTTTGATTTTTATATAAATATAATACTAATACAGTGGTATTCACTTTAAATCCTTTACCCGGCATTTTAAATAATTTTTTATGCATTTTAATAAAACTGTTTTCATAATTTTTATTAATTCGGAAATTATAATAAATTGTATTAACAAGTTAAATAAAACAAACGGAAAAAGAGAAAAAAAGACCAGAAACAAAATAATTCGAGTTTTACAATTAAATCAAACGGCACGAAAATAAATCATTCGGAACATTAATAAATATATTTTGCATTAAGAATTAATTCACTTATATTTTAATTATTTCGTCACCAAATCAATTATAGTAAATTTTTTAAAATAATTATTATATAATCTTCATTTCAATAATCAAAATTTGAAAATACACATGAAGCGTTCTTCTTTAGAATATATTGATGTTACTAACGTAAGTCCGCCGATTACATTGAAAATACTCCCGAACTACAACAAAAGTTCCTTTAGTAACTCGAC
>NW_004440401.1:12811-15479 GCF_000330505.1 Entamoeba invadens IP1
ATTATAATGATTATTTGTATGAAATATAATGAATTATTCATTATAATATTGATTTTATGATTTAAACACTTTCAGGTTCATTTGTTACGACTAAGTGTTTTCACACTTTCAGGTTCATTTTTACGACTAAGTGTTTTAAACAATTTAATTTGTTGTTCTATTTTACAGTTTTTATTATATATTTTTTCGAATAAATTTTATTTCCTTTACAATTTTTGTAAATATTATTATAATATTTTTTCATTTCAATTTTTTTATTTTTATTTTATGAAAAATTTATTATGTTTAATTATTTTTATTAATTCTTAATAATTCAATTTTTTAAATTATGTTTATATTTGCATTATTATTTAAATTAAGGAAAATACTCTGTATATTTTCAAACTTATATTTAAAATATTATATACAAATTTGTTATATTAAATTTTATAATAAATTAATTGTTTTCGTCAAAATTAAGAAAAATATTAAATTTTAAATCTATATATTATTTCTTATTTTTAAATTAACAAAACATGTTCTATTTTTAATTTTTTATTTCCTTTAATTTTTACATTTTTTCCCAAACATAAATAATAAAAACAATTGTTATTTTTAGTATAACTTTTAATATTCAAATGTTTAATTCATTTTAATATATTTTGAAAAATGATTTTTATTCTCATATTGGTTTATTATGAGAATAAATAATCCAAACTCAAACCATTTAAAATTTAATTAAAATCACTTTTTAAATGTTGTTATTTATATTATTCATTTTAGTTTGCTTAATCTGTCGTATAAAAACAACAATTTTTCGTTAATTATAATAATAGTAAAAATTTAATATAATAAATTAATTTCAAATAACGAAAATGTCATAATTTCAAACTTGTATTATAATAATATGTATTTTCTTAATATTTTACTTACTTTAAACTCGATTTGATTATTTAATCTTATATTATTTTCTTGTTATAATAGTTGAATTGTTATAATTAATAACATAATACTATCAGTTTATCAACGACTTTCAACATTTTGGTAAATGTTGTTGTTTATTCAAAATAATAAAAAATAAAACAAATAAATTACATAATCAATACATTGTTTGATATATTTAAAAAGACAATTTTGTTTTTAATTTAGAACATACAAATATAAAAAAATAAGAGTCACAACTAAAGTGTCCTTTGTTTTTGCTTTTATTATGTTTATTGTTTTAGGGAAGTATTTTTTAAAATTAATTCTATTAGTTTTATTTTTGTAAAAAATTAAAAAACGATCTTCAAAAAACATTTTTCTTTATAAATTTTAAGAATTAAAAACGCACTTTAAAATATAAATAACAGGATTATTGTTTTGAAAAATAAGTGACTGGTTTTAAAATATATTATTTCAAAAAGCTGATAAAATCAATAACTATTTTAATCAAAATATATTTTATTTATGAAATTTTCAAAAAACAAAAGCTTAGCTTTAAGAAAAGTATACTTAAGGTGTTATCACAATAACATTAAAAATATAAAAAGTATTCGATGACTGCTTTTTTGAAAAAAGTGTACATTCAACTCACGAGTTAGTTTATAAATTGGGATTTTATTTTCATATATATCATTATTCGAAAAACGAATTTCTCTTTTGTTTAAAACAAGACCGTCAATTTCACTTTTTTCGAATTGAACATTTGATTTATTCATTGTGAAAAGACACATATGACGGCTTTGATTTTTATGTTTTAAATGATTGAATATTTTCACAAACAATATAACAACCAATATAATAACTGTTGTTAATATCAACAATGCAACGATGACACAAATTAATATAACCCACCTAACTATTTGTGTATAACAAGATAAACCATTCTCACTTGGATTGTGCCAGAATGAACATTGAAAACATTCTGAATTGACTACTTCAATGCAATTTCTCACAACATTCATTGAAACACATTGTGAAGTTGATGATAAAATATAATTCTTTTTACATGAAGTACAAAAAAATTTGGATTGCATTTTTCACAATTTGAGTTTTTGAAAGAACACAAAACACAAATTTGGTCGAGTACGAAATACCCTTCAGAACATTGCAAACATCCACTTTGTGTTTTTTGTAAACAATTTGAAAGTAAATCAAATGACAAACATGCGCTCGAGTTTGTTGTTAAAAAGTGGTCTTTTTCACAAGAAATGCATCTGTCTTTTGTGTAACAATTTTTACAACCTTGTAAACAATTATCACAATTTTTATTAACATTTCTATAATACTTGTTTTCGCACAATGCACACATTGAACTACTTTGAATGAGCCTTTTGCAATTACTAGTTACAGTGGAATTAGACAAACACATTTTGTTATAAAGAAAATATTCAGTCTCACAGAGAATACAGTTATTTTTGTCATAACTGTTTTTACAATTGTTTGGACATTTAACATAGATATTCTTTTGTTCAAAAAATCCCATTTGACAACTTATACAACGATCATTATCAAAATTCATTAGACTACAATTATCAATTGAATAATTTTGTTGAACACAAGTTTGTTGTTCGTAATTATAAAACGTGTTTTCTTGACATAAATTACACTTACCATTTAATGTAGTTACTTTACAATTCTTTGTATTATTCTCACATATTTCATTTTCCTAAATTGAAAGAAAAACGTCATTACAACCAGTACAATA
>NW_004440401.1:15579-22345 GCF_000330505.1 Entamoeba invadens IP1
TTTGTGCAATTGGTTTCATCGATTTGAAGACACTTTCCATCCGAAACAATGATACCTCCTTCACAGAAAATACAATTATCTTTTGTACAAAATTTACACAAATTTCCATGAAAATCAGAACACAAATTGCACTTATTATTATCAAGAAAGTACGATGGAAGACAAATAATTGCTTTTTTCATATTTGTTAAAAGAATTCCAATCGGCATTACACACTCCCCATTAACATCAAAAACACGATTTGGCTCACAGATAATACACACACTATTTCGACAAAAAACACAACCTTCTTTACATGGCAAACAAGTTTGATTTTCGTTTGAATAATGTTTAGAACATTTCCAAATTCTGCTTTTATAATAGGCAAATTCTTTAGCAACTTCAACACAAATACCATTTTTTAATTCATACACTTCTTGACATAAAATGCATTGATCATCAATACATCTAAGACAAAAAGTTGAACATAAAATACATTTTTCTTTACATGCTTGGTAAGACGATTTACATGTTTCGCAATATCTTGTTCGAATATTACCATCAGTAATACAATTGACGTCAAAAAGAAGACATGATTTGTTTTGTAAAATACTGAATGGTTTACATAAAATACATTCTTTAATTCCAGTTTCTGAAATAAAAAATGAATTGCACAATGATGAAAAATTTGATTTAACATAAATCTTATTGAGCTGAACATCGTACTTTGGTAACTCGAACCCCATTTTGTTTCCCAACAAAAGTTTGTTTTTATTTCCTCTAATTGTAATGGTGTTACTATATAACCAGGTATCATCAATATACAAAATGTTATCAATGGGATCATCAAAGTTTGATTCACCTTTAATAAAAGAAGTCATCTGAACAATTTCTTTTTGTTGAACAAACATTCCATTGCATTGATAATTATAAATAAACATTTTAGTTTGAATCAGTTGGGTTACCAAATTATCATTTAAAGGGCAATAAAGAACGTTTTTGTGACTCGAAAATAATGAAAAATCACTTTGATCCAATTCGCATATTATTTCTGTTGAAAGTGGATTGTGCCCAAAACATATTCTATACAATTTTGATCCATAACTTATCCCTTTGGGATTTTCGAATAATAATAAATCAATTTCAACAATCGACGACAACACTTCGTTGCAGAAAAACATTGTTGAAATCTGTTGGTCAACACTCAATGTTATTTTATTGTTAAAAGGCCTTACGTTTCCACCTTTTAATACCAAAATTGTTCCATTTGTGTTTAATCTATTAATGACATTTCGATAAATGATTTTTCCAATTATTAAAACACCATGATTTTTAATTATATATCTGGTATTTAAATAAACATTCAATATTTCACATTTTATTGTTGTTTCAATAGTAATTTTTAAATTGACACCACAAAAAGAAAACTCAACTTGTGTAGATATAAAATTTGGATTAGCGATAATACTTCCACCATTTGAATATATCAAACTTTCCCATATATCTCTTTCAAATCGTGGTAAATAAGTATAATTGTTGATGTTAAGTTTGAGTTGAATTGAATTGGTGTTGTCAAGACAATTATTAGCATTTTGGTTCAAAAAGGTAAATTCAGTTGACGAACTCGTTGTTCGATAATCACAAACACACATATCAATATCACAATCTTTGGTAAATACTCTTTCACCACAACTTTCCAATTGTTCAGATATCAGCAGACCGTTGTGAACAACAAACAATATTTTGTTTTTAAACTCTGGTTTCAAATTGACTTGCTTTATTTCAACATTTGAGTCAAACCATCCTCCCACATTTAATCTTGAAATTGTCAAATTGTTTATTTTGGTATTTAAAAAAATACTAAAAGAACTTTTCATATCAAATTTTTCTAATTCTAAAACTTGATTATTTGAACCTGTTATCCACATCATCGGATTATTAGAATAAATTGTGTACCATTCATATATATCCAAATTCCATGACATATAGTTCGAAAGATTCAAATTAAACATCGAAGAATTGTAAACACAATCAGGATAGTTAAAAACAGTACTTTTTAAAATTTTTTGTGAATAATCTAAAGGAATACATTCACAATTTTCTTTTGAAAATGCAGTTTTAGAAAATGCGTATCTGCCATAATGATTTTGATAACACAAAACAACAATTTGTAATCCACTTCCATCTATAATAGTAGTAGAATTAACTGTACCTGTAAAGGCGTATAAATATTCATTCATATTTCGAATCAAAGCTGGCTCTTTAAATTGTAATGTTAATGTTTGTGGAACAATTCCATCAATAAAAAGATAAGTTGTTTTATATAATAAAACAATAATGTTTTCATCATTTTCACTAAAAATTGTTAATGGGCTTCCATTAAGAACAACTTCTGATCGATGGGTGCTGTCACCAGAAGTTCGACAACCAACAGAATTCATACATCCAAAATATAATAACATCCCAGGAGTTCTATTATCATTTACAATGTTAATTTTTTCTTTGACATTTGAAATTTTAATTATAAATGATTTTATGTTTAGCCCTTGTTGAAAATAAAAAGTGGTATGATATAATGCTGTTATATTGTCTAAAGCATCATAAATGTATGTATAATTTTCATCACAAACCGATTGCGTTATAGTTACATCTTTGATTCTATTCAACTCAAACGGCATAATGTTTTTGTTGGACATATAAGTCGAGTTCAATGACAACGAAAATGTATTGAGAAAATTAAGTAATAAAACAAGGAGGTTTAACCGCATATCAATATATATTATTGAATTCTTTTTTTTATAAATAAATTTAAATACTGTGTTTTATATAATTATTTTCATCAGTTTTGACATGGACATGCTATAAAAACCACATCAATTATAAACAATTTCAAATTGATTTTATGTTAAATTAATTTTATTATATTCAAATATTTGTAAAACATTGTTATAATTAGTTTAAACCCCAATTTGAAAATAATAACTATATCACATGGTATTAATTATTACCATTTTTTATAAATAACACAAAAACATCATAATTTAAATTTGGATTATTTTAAACTGTACTATTTTCAGTAATCCAAGTTATTGATAATTAATAATTCATTATATAAACTTTGTTTGTGTTTTTGGATTTCAAAAACGAATAAAAAAAGAAAAACAACAATTTAATTACATAACATTAATTTTTATTTAAAATTTTAATTAAATACAATTTTAAAACACAATTACTATTAAATAATTGTTCATTGGTTTGAAATTTAATAATTTAAAAATCTAAAATTTATAAGTTTGTAATTTATATATTTAAACATTTATGATTTTCTTTATAAAACAAACCAACTGAAAACTTCAAACGATAAATGTTTTTGACTTTTCATTGTTGTTATTTTAAAAACAGTGATTATTTTTTATCAAATTTATAAATATTTCATGTTTAGTGTTTAATTATACAGTATATATTCGATAATAGTCCAGTCTATATTCCAGTCTTATTTGATATAAGGTTAAATAATAAAAACTTCAATAAATAACAAAAAATACCTTATTTTGTTCTTTGTCTCAACATAAATCCAAATTATATTTTTATCCCAAAAAATATTTTTGCCATTTTTTATAAAACTTTTGTGATTTATAATATAAAAAACAAATGCTATATTTTACTAGTGTTTATTAAACCAAAAAAACGTCCGTTATAGAATCAAAATATTAACAGACAACATAAACAGCATCAAAACGAACATTTGAAGAGCAATATGACAACTCTTAGTTTTCAAAATAAACATGCGTTGTTTTATCATAATCCAACACGCTCCACCGACACGTTAATTAACATTATTTCGGTTTTAGATGAAAAACTCATTTGCTTTTAAAATTATTTTAAAAATTATTTTAATTTTTTTTTCAACTTAATGACAATTTGGTTTATGAATTACCATTTCAAGGTTTTGGACAAAAAAATATTAAAAAATAGCAAAAAAAGAAGTTGTTGTTTTTTTGATTTTTTTTCAATATTCGATAAGAGATTTTTCTTTTATTTTTTTGTCTTTTATTGAATAAATCCTTATATCGAATAGCCCTCTTATCGAATATTGACTGTATTGAATCAATTCGCAATTTAATTAAAAATAATTTAAATTTACAGACAAATTGTGATTGTATTTTTGTATAACATCAATTACATGATATCACATTGGTTATATTCTATAATTGTTAAGTATAAACACCAATAACAAAAACAATTTAATTGGTTGGATTGTTTTTTTCCAAACAATTGAATTAACATTAATAATTTATCATATCTATGTAGTGTTTATTGTTTTTTGTTTCTATTAAAACATAGTTTTATTGACAATTAAAAGAAGGTTTCATTTATCACACTTCAATCACCAAGAGACGTATTAATGTAAACAGTAAAGTAGTTTTATTAAAATAAACTCGTGGAAAAAACAAAAAGGTAATAATCTATAATCACAATGACTTGTTTATTAACACATTTTATTAAAATATTAACAGCGTCTTATTTGTTATGATCTTTGATTTTTAACTTATCTGAGAGCTCTGAATTGAATGAACTTTACTTTTTATATTCTAAAAATTGTTAACAATGTATATGCATTTATTTACGACTGAATATTTGTATTTTTACTGTTCATTTTTTGTTTTGAACATATTTTACATTTTTGAAACATATTTGGTTAATTATTTATTTATTGAAAATAACAAAACTCAAAATTTATAATTTAAAGGCCTCTTAACATGGTTGGTAATGAGTTTACGTAGTAAGGAAAAAGTTGTGAGTTTGACTCTTGCAAAAGCCTTTATGTTTTATTTTTTACAAAATTATTTAAATAAAAACACATTAATTTAAAATGTAAATTCTAATAATTTAATCATTATAATAATATTTATATTATAAATTTTAATCTCAAAATTAAATAAAAATAAACAATATACCTAATAAAATTATTGATTACAATCAAGTTTTTATTTGTTTTATATTATTTTTATTTTAGTATAAAGCGTGTTGTTTGGTTCAATAAAATAACAACAATATCGAGAGATTGAAAATTATCAGAACTTTTAGACATAATAACTGTTTTTGTCTTATTACATGTATTATTGTTATTTGATTGTTAAATAATTATTATCAAAATCTTGTAAATTTTTATCACCAAAATGTTCTTTTTTCTTGTATCCTTTTCTAAAAAATAAAAGCAAAATGTGTAGATTTATTTATGACGGCAGTTATTCTTAATAGTTTTATACTATTAAGCATATAGTATAATAAAAAATAATTTTACTAAAAACAACAATTAAATATAATCAAAATTAAGAAACACTTAACATAATATTGACTCACTATTTTATTGTTGCCGTTTTTTCCATAATTAGAAGTCTATAAATAGTCTTTATTTAATAACAGTATATGTCAAATTTAATTAACTAAACAAATTTACAAAAATGTTATTGCACAAACAAACAGAAAAAACATCTTTTTAATAAAAGATATACCGTCACCAAGTGATTGGTTAACATCTTGTTTTAAATAAACACATAAAGTATAGCCATCATATTAATGGCTATACTTTATTAATATGAATAATATTATTACAATATTAATACTTAATTAACATTAATACTAATATTAATGTTATTACAAATTGTAAACGAATTTATTATTAAACATAAGAAATGAAAAGAAAATCAAAATCAAAAAAAAGGAAAAGAAAAACAATTCAATCAAAAATACATAACATGCAAATATATTATGAGTATTAATTATAAATAGTTTTTATAAATTCTTATATTTAATCTGAATAATTAAATTAATGGGTCGAATTGATGGGTATTATATGATGATAATTTCGCAATACTTTTGTTCAATAAAAGATTTCATCTCATTAGAATTTGTAAATTAAAAGTACAAAGGTTACATGTCGAAATTTCACTTTAACCCAATCCCTATTTATAACCGAACTATTAATTATTTTCCAAACATAGAAACTTTAAACTTGTGGGATGCCAATGATCCCAATTTTGGAAATGACATTTATGACATTACATATTTTCCTACATACAAAAGAAATTTCTTTCAAGTCAACATATGGTTTGAAGTGACATTCACTGATTACCTCAATGTAGGTGCCATCTCTTATTTGTCATTTAAAAATTTGGTTGTAACTAACAAAGACCAAAAATCCTTTAAAAAAATTCGGTCAATTGAAATCCCACAAAATGTTCGTAAATTAGAAGAAATGTGTTTTTGTGGAAATGGTTCTATTCAATCGGTGAGTCTTCCTCCAACCGTCACTATATTAGGAAGAAAGTCTTTGTGTTCATGCAAGTCACTTTCTATAGTAGAAATGTCAGAGAATATATACTCCATTGGAGAGTCCTGTTTTTTCAATTGCGATTCGCTCACTTCTATTAAACTCCCAAATTACACAATACGGAATTTACCATATAGAGCATTTGCGCGTTGTATTAGACTTAAAGAATTCACAATACCAAAGAGTGTGACCCAACTTGGAGCAGACTGTTTTAATGGGTGTGTCATGTTAAAAGAAATGAATATCCCAAGTTCAGTTGTTTCAATCGGCAGAGAGTGCTTCTCAAGATGTGAAACCCTTTCAATTGTTAACATACCCCAAAGTGTCAGTTTAATAGGCAATGGGTGCTTTTCTAAGTGTATAAATTGCTCAGTATAGAGATCCCAAGTGATGTCGTTAAAATGGGAAATTCACTTTTGTAACTGCGAAATCATTAGAGAAAGTAGTATACCC
>NW_004440401.1:22445-24223 GCF_000330505.1 Entamoeba invadens IP1
TGAATTGGGAAATAAAATCAAAAGAATTGGAAACGAAAGTTTCAGAAGATGTCAAAGTTTGAAAGACATTGTGTTGCCTACTAGTGTTTCGAGAATCTGGAATAGAACGTTTGACGAAAGTACAAACGTCGAAAAGAAAAATAAAAACGTACAAGTGTGGGGAAATGATTTATAATTGAATTTTTTTAATTAAAAAAACAACATAAAAAAATCAAATCTTTGTATTTTATAATTGAACTTATAATTTTGTTAAATGTTATTACAAAAAAACTATATTTTAATCTGATAATAACCATAAACTTTTACTAATAAACTTCTTGTGTTTTTTGTTGCAAATAACAATTTGATATTTTAATTTATACAACGAATATTTTAACTAATTACAAATTAAAATATGAGTTACCAACAACAACCAAAGTAGATCAAATACATAAAACCAATGCTAAAGCCTCCACAGTACCAACAAGCGCCAACCCAGTAAATACAACCCAATCTGAAATATTCGAGCCATCGTATTTATCAAAACAAAAAGTGAATGTGAAAAATCAAAACGACTCATCGATGTCTGGTTTATTATTTCTATTTAAATTTATACTATGCTGGTTATGGTTAGTCGGCTATTATAAATATGGAAAATCCAAAAACGTTTAAGCAAAATTGTTTGCTTTAGTCTCTATTGTCTAATGTATCATTTCCATAGTTTCCACAAAATTTGTCTTGTATCACTTAATTTGCTGCATCATCTAATCGGCTGTAATAGTTAAACATGGTGAGTAATAGTTTAATTTAAGTGGTCAAAACATTTGATTAATATTATAGTATATGTACTATATTTTTAAACTATAATTTATTGGTTTATTATAGTTTATTATTAATTAAAAATTATTATAAAATATATTAAAAAATCAATAGAAAAATAATGGTATTTATTAATATATTTATAATAAAATATACTAAATGTTCTAATAAGTTAATTATAATAACTTATATTATTTTTTTTAATGGACTTATAGCTTTAAAACTTAAAAATTCGTGACTTTAGAAAACAAGTGTTTAATAGAATTTGAATATTTATTTTACACTTGATAAATCCAAATATTGTAAATATTGAAGTGATTTTAAACGACAAAACAAATGTTTCGAATTGGTATTTTAAGCGCAACATTTGTTAAAAAACACGTTTAATGATTCGGTAATGCTACAGCTGTTACATTCCATTATACATTGAAAATTGTTGATGATATTTTTGAGCAAAAAAATCAAAGTGAAAACCCGTATGTGTTAATGCGCTTTCTCCCATTTTTTCAACAGAATAATTTGAAGTATTTAAAAAGCGTTCGGGAATCGATGGGATTGTATTTTTGTATGCCATTAACTCAAAAATCGTTTAAATTTAAAAAAATACGCAAACTTATTTCGGACTTTGCATTTTAATAATAAGATAAAAATAGTTGTATGTGGAACTAAAGCTAATATTGAACACGAGAGAAAGGTGTTAATAGAAGAAGGTAAAAAAAATATTAGAATTTTCGAATTGCCAATTTTTTGAGGTGTCTACAAAAAGTGGTAACATTAAGGAGGTATTCGCTTCATTAATAAACGACTAGTTCATTTGTTTTGAGTATTTTTTTAATATGGACATTATAATTATACATTTTATTTAAAATTATATTGGTTTTGATAATGAATAAATTGAAATTATATATTTATGATAAAATATAAGGTGTAGTCATATAGGTAATAAAGTAAAAAATCATTTGTGTTTTTTGAAATATTTA
>NW_004440401.1:24323-27267 GCF_000330505.1 Entamoeba invadens IP1
ATAAATTTAACTACCACTGTTTTTTTTAAATAATAAATATATGTCAAAGTAGTTTTTTGTTTATCCCAATGGAAACAATTCAAATGTTTGTAACACAAACACATATGTTTTATACAAATGTTAAACATAATTAATACAGTAAAACCTTTCGATAGTAGATTAAATGTGAAAATAGAAATCCTCAATTGTGGTTATAAAACTATTTTTTTTTACTTTTTTCCCCTTCAATGAATGTTTTTAATTTTGATTGGTTGAAAGTTCTCTTGATAAGGAGATACACTTAGCCGGAGACCCATTAATAAATGTTTTAACTGTGATTAATAATTGGATTATTTTTGTTCTTTAAAATATAAATATAATTTAAATAGATAATAACAAAAAAATAATAAATATAAAAAATGCACTAACCGGGACTCGAACCCGGATCTCCACCTTGGGAGGGTGAAATTCTGCCCTTAGACCATTAGTGCTAAACATTTTAATACACTAAATTAATAGTTGAATATTTTTGAAATTTACATTATTAGAATTTTATTGTTATAATAACAGATAAATAGTATTTGAATATAAAAGATACTTTTTGAAAAAAACAAAACAAATAGTTTTGTGAATAAAATACAGTCAAAGGCGTCAGTTTGTTGTAAATGAGAGAATTTTGACTAAAATTCTTTTTAATATTGAAATTTATGTTTTATAAAAAAATAATTTTTAATTTAACAAAAGTTACAGAATCGAAAACAAAATATTTAATTGTCGTACACCAAAATGATTGGCCAGTTGTACGATAATTAAGCAAGTCCAAAATTTTTGATTATACAAAAGTCTATAATAATAGCATAATCAAATTTTAAATAACAAAAAGACAATATGCTTGTATTATTTATTTTAACAATATTTTATTATATTAAAAAAATTATATTAACAAAACTATAAAAATCAAAACAAGAAACCACATTTAAAGCACTAATAAATATTGTTAAACACATCAAAACATTGGATGCAGTTATCTTACAGAATAAACGTAGAAACAATCACGTAGTATGAATTTTTGATACAAGATGCCGACTTGAGTGATAAGTCAACAAACATCATATGGCATTAAACCTTGTAGATAACCCATAAGGTCGAGCCTGCCTCGGTAATATTCATACTGACCAGACAACGAAAAAAACATATACCCTTTTAAAATGTCATGCAGTATTATGTAATACATGACCACAATCATGAAGTTTAATGTATCGATGAACAACATGAAGATGTTTTTATAGCAAAGTAAAAAATAAAGATACAATTAAGCTCCAAAATAAATATAGCAGAGCACGATATGTTTAATATGTTAAACCAACATATGTAGATGGATTTGAAAACTGGGCTAACTTATCTTTCAAAAAAAAATAAAACAGAAAAAACAGAAATGAAAAAAATTACAAAACTATAATTAATTTTATATGAGTGTTATTATATATTATTGTTTGTATATTAAAAATATATATTAAAAAAACCTTTGAGACAAATTATTTTAAAAATTAGTTTCATTTTTTTCTTATATTTCTTTGTTTCAAAAAACGAATATTTTATATTTAAATTTGATTTTTCTTTTAATTGAAACAATAACTAAAAATAACAATTTACACTCTAATGCAACAAACTCTTTAATCAACAGTGAAAAAATGGGTTTTTGTTGTTTAATTCGAACATTTTGAATATAATTTAAATGTGTATTTAATATTCCATTTTACACCAGTATATTTATTAAATAATTCTATGAAACAATTCCAATAAAACCAAATATTAAATTTACAAGTCTATTGCAGCATTTCTATTTTTGTTTACAAATAACCAATTTTAACTGCCAAGTTTTTTTTACTTCTTTTTCATGAAATTAACCTTAGTTTTAAAACACTCAATTCTATGATAATAATATATATAATGTTTATTACTACGGTGTTTTTTTGTGTTTCATTAATTTGGAGTGTTTTTATGAGTATGTTTTACTCCCACCATTTTTGTAAATGATACTTTTTGTGACTGTGAATGCACTTTAAATACATACAATATTTATCAAAATAAATACAACATTTAAGATAATAATATAAAATAAAACTGTTTTTTAATTGTAGTATTTAAAAGTTATTTGTTATGCTTGTCCTTTAGACAACTTTGCTGATTTGTTTTGTAGTAAAACTAATATCAATAGATGTTTTTATAAATAAAAATGGTATTGTTAGGATATGTTTGTTTTTGCTGTGATAATCATGTTTAATAATTTTAACTTTCTTTATGTGACATTATAGTAAATAAGCTCTATATGTTACTGAAAGATAAATATAATAAAGATACTTGTTATATTCATTATATTTTAATCTAAAAAAATTTGATTCTTTTCAATGAACCAATTCAATTGTTGGTCTAATGCCTTTTTGTGTTTGTGGCTAATGAAAATATCAAGATGGATTTCTTTAATAAATAGAATAAAAAAAATTACATTTCCCTTCAGATAGAATAATCCTAATATCACCAGAAATGTAAAAAATTTCTGGTGATATATTTCTGCAATCATTTTTACTCATTTATAAATAATTGCATTTAATTTAACAATAAGCATTGTTAATATTTCAATTTTTAATGAAATGTCAATTATGAAACAAAAAGTTACAAAGACTGAATAAATTCACAGATGGATTTATTTCTTCTCCTCCTTCTTTTCAGTGGCAGCAGCCTTTGGTGCGGCTTCCTTTGGTGCAGCAGCAGCTCCCTTCTTTCCTCCCTTCTTTGGCATGTGTATTTAACGAGTGAACTGTAAGATGCATTCTTCCCTTTTATAGAGCAATCATTTCTGTGGAGGTATGACAGCCTGTACTTTGTCCAATAATCGGGAATATCAAATGCCACATCACCGTGCTATTTTTGGTGTGCTATTTATAACAATGACGTGGTGTGTTGT
>NW_004440401.1:27367-31431 GCF_000330505.1 Entamoeba invadens IP1
GCAATACACCCGTTATGTAAGTCAAAATATGGCTGTCATATCTCACAGAAATGATTGCTCTATAAAAGGGGAGGCAGCATCTTTGTAATCACTCGTTAAATACACATGCCAAAGAAGGGAGGAAAGAAGGGAGCTGCTGCTGCACCAAAGGAAGCCGCACCAAAGGCTGCTGCCACTGAAAAGAAGGAGGAGAAGAAATAAGATGTATTCTAATTTACTACTCGTTTAGTATTTTGTTATTAATATTTTACATTAATATTAACTTACTATATAAAATTAATAAATTATATAACAATTATCAACACTGTGCTGTAATTATTTCAAACAAGAACATACAAAATTCGAATAATGTTAAATATAGCAACGCGAACATTGTTATATAATCAATACTTTTGAAATGATGATAAAGTTCATGTATATATTCATTTATAACATTTCATCATAATTCAAATGACAAATTTTTACCATCATAACACGCTGACACATTTTGGTTTTGGTTCGTATTTTATAACTGTGGCGAAAGTTCTTTTAGTACTTCGATAAAAACAAAACTCAAAACTTGATAATATCAATTTTTATATTTTAGTAATATGTTAATATTTTTTACTATATACAAATTTATTGTGTTTTATTCTTATTAAATTAAAAGAGTATACATAGTGCCGATAAGTCGTATTTTATAAACCACATCTTTGCTTATTGTATTACCTGATTTTATTCAAACTGATATTACATAGCAGTTTTGTGCTTTCCAAATGACAAGAATATATTCTAAAAATAGAAAAAAGAGACAATCCGATTTTATAAGTTCAGAACGTTAATTTAAAAGCTTTTAGTTAAGCAAAGTTGAGACTTGCTGGTACCGCAAAGATGCAAGGTGACAAGGCGTGACTTACTCTATTTGGGATATTGCTTTTGGGATTTACCAGACCCCCTTCAGCCACCAGGTTAACTTCTAGTGGAATATATCGCTTATTGGAGGCATTGATATCTACTTTTGAGGACTTAAACTATTTGGTGTCTCTCCTGTGTGTGGTTGGTTACAGTTTCTCTGGAAAATAATTATATTCAAACACCAAATATAGTAAACATAATTTTTACAAAGTTATTGATATCCGTCTCCATTTTTACTCGAAAATACTCATTTAATCATTTTTTATTTAAATGTGTACTAAAAACCATTTTTAATTACAATTTTTATTCTTCAAAACATACTTATTCAAAACAATAAAAAACTCATCATATTTTTATTTATTCAAAAAATTACCTTAAATAATTAAAAGGCATTCAATATTATTTGTTATCATATCACCATGTCTGTATTTTCAAAAAATAACAAATGTATATTTATTATTTTAAAAAAATCCACACAATTTTATCGTTTTAATTTTTGATAATTATTTTGTGATTTGTTTGCCAAATCAATTTACATTCTAATTTAACAGATTTTGAAAATGTCAATTATAAACTAATAGTGTTATTATTTGAGTGGTACGTGCTTTAAGTAAACAACAAAACCTAACAAAATAAAAGTAACACATTAATAAGATAATACAAAATAATTAAAATATATAATAATGTTTTTGAATATTTTATTATAACGTCGATAAATTACAAAAAGGATTATAAATGTAAACAAAAAATTGTGCGTTTTTCTACAAACCCAACCTATTTAATGCCCAAATTAAAAAGTATATCTTAATTAACGAAAATGTTGAAAATATAAAAAAAATAAATGTTGTATCAACAATAATTTATTAGGTAAATACCACACATTTTTAAAAATAATCGAAATATTGTATTTAAACTATTCAGTAAATTTATATATAAATACTAAAAATGCAACACAAAAACAATTTATTGATAAGCCAAAATAAACAAAGTAATTGACATTTTGGATGCGTGTTTTCATATATTAACACAACAAAGATAATAACACAATTATATATTTGAATAAATTAACTACAGATATACAATATTGTCAATACTAATGCGAATGTTGAATTGAATTTCCAGTTGAATTATGACTGTTAATGAATTCTTTTTTTAATATTTATTGCGATTTTCGTGTTGTTTGTTTGACTTTATGTTGAAACAAAGAAAAAAATCAAATATAAACGATTGTTATTAATTCCATTGTGTGACGATATCAATTTCCACATTTTTCATTCAATAGATTTTTGTTGAAAAATACATATAAGCGAGATATTATATACAATTATCTTTTTGAATTTATCGTTTTTATATTAAAACCACAACAACAAACACGCGTGTATATATAAACAAAATACAACAGCTATGATAAATTTAAATAAAAGCACCCTTAAACACCATTTTAAATAATTTAACAACAACATTTTGTGTTTCGTGTTTTACTCTATATTGCAACACTTTTGTTATAAAAACAATCTAAAAAACAAAAGGTTGTAACTTTTAATTATGTAAACATGAAACATCAGACTAATAATTAAAAAATAACACCAAATTGAGAATATCACAGTTTACACCAATTTTGAGTTACAATCCGTGGCTCACTTAAACTTGTATATATATTTAAACCAATTTCCCGTAGTCTAGGGGTAAATTATTCATTAAAAACAAGCTTTTTATGGGTTACGTTTCTCAGCGTGTTTTTATAATGATTATGAATGTAACAACTACAAGCTGAAAACGTATCTGGTTAATGCATCAAAAATAATCTAAAAAACTTGAAATAATAGGGCATTTTTAGATGTGGTGGACATTTTTTTAATCATATTAAACAGCCTTATGATTAACATTTGACATTTTTTATAAACATTTCAAATAGTTTGAATTTGTTTATTTGAACAAGTATTTTTTGATTATTTAGAAAAATTCATATAGTATAGTCTTTTTGTTAATGATATCAAAAAAAAAGATTTTTAAATGTTTTTACTGTTGTTTTTATTGATTGTTATTATTTTATTTGAACTGAGAGCATCGTTTTGAATACATAATGATTGACTATTTATAATACATTTTAGTTTCGCCGTATTTCCAATTAAAATCATTATCATTTCAAAAAAAC
The DNA here is from genome assembly GCF_000330505.1 of Entamoeba invadens IP1. Taxonomy (NCBI): domain Eukaryota; phylum Evosea; order Mastigamoebida; family Endamoebidae; genus Entamoeba; species Entamoeba invadens. The sequence continues at coordinate 30,417 of NW_004440401.1, forward strand.
ATTGTCTGTTTAATTGATTTTTTTTCTTTACCTTTTAAATTTATTAATTAATAAACGGAAAATAATTAATTGAATAAAATATCAACAAACTTGTTTTAATAATCAAAACTTAAAACTTAAATAGACTTATATTGCTAGAAACAAGTAAAAGTCAAGACTCAATCTTTTTAATTGTTTTTTGAGTGTAAACTAAAATTATTAATACACGAAACTAAAGTATGGCAAGACTCGATGGATATCACATGATGATTGTATCAAAATATTTCACTTTATTTGAAGACTTTGTTAAACTCGAAATGTTAAACAAAAAGTTTTTCAAAAACACCGAAAAGTTCCACTCGAACCCAATTCCATTGACAAATATCAATTTAAAATATTTCCCAAACGTTGAAACTTTAAATATTTATAATGAGACAGACGAAGACTTTGGATATGAAGTATTGACTTCTAACACGACATATCCTCAAAATGTCAGAAAATTGTTTTTTAAAGTGAATGTTTGGTACGAAGTTTCTTATAAGAAGTACGTCGAGTCTTCAAAGGCGTTTCTCGGCAAAGTTTCTTTCAAGAACTTAGTGCTTATCAATTTTAAAGATTTGAACAGTGAAGTTATTAGCCCAAATATTCGAGTGATTGGAGAAAAGTGTTTTAGATATGCGCCAATAGCAGACATAGTAATACCACCAACAGTTATTAAAATCAAAGATAATGCTTTTGAGAACGCGACAAGATTAAGTCACATCTCATTTCCACAGACTGTATGGAATATTTCACAAACAACGTGTTTGAATTGCTGCTTGTACTCATTGAATTTTCGATTTGGGGTGACTAAAATATCGTCTTTCGCGTTTACGAACAACAGTCTAAGTATGATCACACTGCCCGAAAGCCTCGAAATAATAGAAGATATGGCATTTGCAAATAATAATTTATTAAAAGATATTACAATACCAAAAAGCGTGAAAGTGTTCAAAGAAAACGCTTTTTATAAATGCAAAAAACTAAAGAAAATAAA
>NW_004443625.1:0-1013 GCF_000330505.1 Entamoeba invadens IP1
TTTTGATAATTTTTTTGACGTTCCCCTACTTTTAAAAGTTGAACATTTTCTAACAACCTTTGATTAAATTTTTTGTAACCAACAAGCGAGATAATATTTTTTAGTGTTATTTTTTTCATGATTCTTTTTTAATATTTTGAGATCCATTTTATGTAAGTTGGTGCCAACTCATCATAAATAATTTTATACGTCTCCAGATGTAACTAGACTTTTCACACTGGAAATTTACATTTTCCCTGTTAATTGCAAAAAATTAACTTTGATCCACATGAGTAACTTTTAATTCTGATTGCGTTTTTGGAATTTTGGCACACTTTTACATACTCTGGTAAATTTTCAAAAAAAGTGAAAATTTTTCTTATATCTCGGATCCACATGAGTAACTTTTAATTCTGATTGCGTATTCGTTCGAATGGCAAAAAAGTGAACACTTTATGTCTCATTTATATGAAACAGAAAAAAAGTTATGATAGCTCTGTTAGATTATCAACACTTCACTCCCCCCCCTTAAAATCTTTTCACTTTTTTGCAAAAAATATTCATTCTTTTCAGTTTTCAGCCATTCGAAAAATATTTTATTTTTAGCTCTTTTCATGAGCGAGTATTATAGATATGGGATTTTTTTTACGTTTTTTATTTCATGATCCTTTTTTAAAATTTTGATATCCATTTTATATAAGTTGATGCCAACTCATCATAAATATTTTTATACGTCACCAGATATAACTAGACTTTTCACACTGGAAAGTCAAAAAAAACACCAAAATAAAGTTTTTTACTCGTGACCAATTTTTGATAAATTTTTTTGACGTTCCCCTACTTTTTAAAAGTTGAACATTTTCTAACAACCTTTGATTAAATTTTTTGTAACCAACAAGCGAGATAATATTTTTTAGTGTTATTTTTTTCATGATTCTTTTTTAATATTTTGAGATCCATTTTATGTAAGTTGGTGCCAACTCATCATAAATAATTTTATACGTCTCCAGATGTAACTAGACTTTTCACACTGG
>NW_004440399.1:0-2662 GCF_000330505.1 Entamoeba invadens IP1
AATATCTGATGATGTGGCAACTTTTTTCCTGAAATTTAGGCCAAAGCATTTATGACGAGCTGCCTCACCTTGGTGCATTATTTGAAACAAAAACAAAAATAAATAATAATCCATCTAACTATTTTAATCAAGAAAGACTTCATGTTGGGTGAATGAATTATAATAAACTATGGATGTTAGAAGTCAGTTAAATGAAAACATTTTTTGAATTACATTTTTTATTTATTTGAATAGATACTAAAAGTAATTAAAGTCAGTATTTTACATTATCCCTTTTGCACAAAAATACACAAAAAATTCTTTAAAAAATTGGTCATTAGGTTATAAATCAATGGACATTCCTGTAGTAGTTCGTGTCCCAATGAAAAAATAGTAAATCCGACGCAATGTCTAATTAAAAACTCTTGTTATAAATCACTCCAAATAAATGTTCGACTAATTATAAAGTTGTAAATAGTTATAAAATTATAAATGAAGTAAACATGAATTTAATTAAATTTGAACACTTTCTGAGTTCTTTTCAGAGAAGCTATACTCAATAGAATGTCCACTTCTACTTTGAGGGAGTGGGTATACTTCACTGCTTTACAAACGACTTGGGGCCCATCAACTGTTATGTTGATTCCAAATGATGGGTATTTGAAGACTTTGATGTTGTTGTTTTCATTGACGTAAAAATGTTTTTCTCCAAGAACCAATAACACGTCTTCTGTGACAAGTAAGAAACGAAGTACACATCCAATTTGGTGGTTCTCGCCAACTTGAGTAACAAAGACTCATTATTGTCGTACGATTTCATCACAACTTTGTAGTTGATACTCCTTGATTCTCGGATCCTCAAAATTTATTTGTGTTGGTACTCGAGCCTATGCCTTCGGAAGTCTTACCAACTAAATCAATTGCACCAACTACTCCTTTCCCTACACCAACAAAAAAGTTATTAACACCATCTTTCTGGGCACCAACAACAGGCTGATACACTAACCCAGCTACACCATCAAACATCCCACTTGAAAACGATTCAAACACCCTTTTCATTCCTTTTCATTCCTTTTCCTGTCGTTTTCACACGGCGGTGTGCATTTCTCTTGTCAATATACGCCTGATCAAAACTTAAAGAAGCAACAAAGAACGAAAAAGACTTCGACATTACAGAAACGGAAGACGCAGCACCGTGCGTAGTGTTCTTAGCTAGAGATCTGACACCTTTTGCCATCCCATGCCCAAATGAACTCGCGGAAACAGTGAGGCCCTGTGCTGGCTCGTAGAAGTCGTGACGTCATGTTGAGATGTCTTTCGGTAGCCCTTGAGGGTTTCCCCAAACGAAGAATTTGCAAAGAAGATGATGGCTTGGTTTGTGATTTGTTTGTAGTAATGTTCGATGAAAACATGTTTTAAGGAGCCCTTAATATTGTCGATATTGATATCAACAGTGTCGCTGTTAATATTCTTTGCGATTGAGGTGTTCAACTGTATTGAAGATTTTCTGATGTTTACTAATAAAGAACTGAATGCATATAAAAAAGCTGTTGCTGCATTATATGAAATAAAGAACAATTGATTTGGTTGCAAATTGAGTTAAATAGTAAGAACAATCGGTTGTAACACAAGCGATTTTATGAATTTTGAGTTCAGTGGAGGAATACCTTTTAGGGTTTCGGGTGTCATTGTGGATAACAAATAAAATAGAATTGACTTGAAATGTCATATAAACGCGCAATGATATTACTATCAACGGCAACTGTGATTGGTTGGACTAACACATTAATAAACAGGAAAAAGAAGAACGTGTCTGATGTTTTATTTGAATAAATCATGCGGAGACGTGGAAAGTTGGTAAGTCTCTTTGGTATCTAACAAAGACTTCATCATCCAGATTGATTACGTCACAGTCGACTTGTATACTTCCAACATCACACACTGCTTCTGAGTATTTTGAATTAATTCGAGCATTTGCATTGACACTTAAGAGGCCGGTGTTACACAATTTATCTCTATGATCGTCAATCAAGTCCACCCCAAATTTAAAGCTCAAACAAAAATGTTACATTGTGAACATGTAACGAAATTGAAGTAATTGAACCTTTCCCATTTTGTTCGTGTTTGTTTACAAATAACAGAAGACACTCTTCTGTTACTGTGACTTGGTTTGTTGTGAAGGTCAATGTTATTATGATAGTAAAAATCATGTATATGAAAATATACATGATTTGCCGACACATCATGAGCCGGCCCATCGTTGGATGCTTGTATTCTACGTGATTAATATGTTAATGTTCAATAAAAAAGAAACAACCTGTGTTTTCATTATAACAATGTTTTACTGATCAAAGGAGGAAGGCGCTTAATTGGTATTAAAGGGTTTCTTGAGGATAAGGTGTATCCTCAGGATTAAAGCTATCCTTATTTAAAAATATTTTTCTGAGGATACAAAAATCAAATCCATAAGGTTCAGTTCCCCATAAAGCCCACTCTCATAACTCAAGTTATAATTATGACTTGCATATGGTTAAAGAGATATCAAACTAAAATTAAATTAATAAAACTTATAAAAATCGTATAAATTTATCATTTGAAATGCTTTGTTTACATAGTCATGTTATTTTTGATGTTAAAATTATAAACATATTTACCTTTAATTAACGGGTGATCTGATTATTTT
>NW_004440399.1:2762-6402 GCF_000330505.1 Entamoeba invadens IP1
TTTATTCGAATATATATTTTTTAATAACCTCGAATACTTCTTTGCAACTTTTTACTTGAAAACCAGAAAACGCCAAAAAAACGGGTGTTTTTTAGCATACTAAATCCCGATTCAATACACAATAATGAAAAATTCCCACTATCGACTTTTGAAAATTAGTTTATATTAAAATAATTTGATTGTATAAACGTTTAGTTTTGAAACTATTAACAACTCGTTAATAATCATAGTTATACATCATATAATCAATTATACAATTTTATTATAACAATATAATAAAATTAACAATATCTTAACTAATATTAAAACTAACTTATGTTTATTTACAATTATATATTTATGTATTAAATTATGTAATAAATTATAAATCATAAAATAATACATTTTATAAAACATATATTTAATTACATCAAAACTATATTAAAAATTAATAACAACTACACATTAATGATAAAATGAAGTCACATATAACCCCCCATAAACAATTTAATTTATAATGAATTAATATTAATCTATAAATTATAAATTATAATTATTTTATAGACATATTTTTTGAAATAAAATTAACAAAAAAATTAAAAGTATAATAAATTGAATCATTATGATATAATAAAATACTATAAAAAATAAAATAGAACAACGTTAAATAAATTGGAAATAGTATAATAAAATAGTAATTTTAACTAATGATTTAATTATTTAAGAAATTATTATTACAATTATGTTTTTTTTTAATTTTTTAATAGCAGTTTGCCATAATTTCACAAATCTTAATGTTAGGCGAATTATGAGAAAAGTAAAAGTTTTTCCCACTCTTTACATCAATTTCCACAAAAATAATAAACAATAAAAAATAATTTTTAAAAAAAATGAAAAGCACTAATGGTCTAAGTGTAGAATTTCATTTTTACAAGGTGGAAATTTAGGTTCAAAACCGGTTGGTGTATTTTAGTTTAAATTTTGTTATCATCTATTCAAATTGATTTAATAATTTGATAATTTGAACATAAAAAGTGTTGCAATTCACAATTATTAACCTTACGATTTTTTTTATTTTATAAAACATTTTTTGGAAAAAAAATGTTTTATTGATGAAAACGCCATTACCATTCGTGTTTTGTTTAAAACAATTTTAAAAATCGAAGAAAAAAGAAAAACCTATAAATTATTGTTTGCGCGATTGGTTTGTATCAGGGTCTATCACGGAACAGGGAAAAATTTGGAACTTGTCCCAAAAATGCATTTTAAAATAAATAGGGGTATATTTTCTTTGTTTTTATGCCAAAAATAAAGTAGTTTTAGTAAAATTCATAGTATTGTTTGTTTTTAAGATCTCCAAAACCTTTTCTTTACAGATGGAAACTTTTTGCCGCGGTCATTTTTCTACTTAAAACGACAGTTAACAATTAAACTATAAAATATTAAAATGTATAGTATACAAATAAATGGTTTATTAATATAATATTTATACTATATAAAATAAAACTATTAAATATAATTGATAATATTATAAAATATTAAAAATTGTTTAATAAAGATGAAATAATAATTTAATTTATTAAGATAAAATTTGTTATTAACTATACTTTTTTTTAAAATATAGTATAATGAAATCACTCAAAAATATATGCTTTTTGGAATTAATTTTTCAAACATCGAACAGTTGTTTATATTATTTTGTTGATAATCAAGAGTTATACATACCGTGGACTAACCAAAAGATATATAACACAATTTAAAGTTGTTTAATTCATTCTTTTGTTTTAAAGAAAACAATTCGACAAACAGAATCGTAACTTGCATAATTTGATAAATGTAACGAGTCCATTTATCCATAACACATAACAAAAAAAAGCCTTGGTTAGTCAATGATTGAATTTTTATTACATCTTAAAGTTATTATATATTTTACTATGTTTCATAATTTTTTATTAAAAACAGTTTGTCTGTACTCTTTTTATTTATAAGTATAGAATGATATATAATAGTATAATTAATTAACTATTATTACTTACCAAAAAATTAAATTTACTTAAATTATTTAAAATATTAATTTAAATAATTAAAATTATATATATAGTTTTATTATAATAAAACAATAAAATATTAATAAAAAAATAATATTATATTAATAATAATTTTACTAATAAAAATAATAAACTGATAAAAATAAAAAATTATTATTAATATATAACATTTATCAAATAAAAAGTTTTAAATCTATTTTAGTAATTATTAAAAATATTATTGAGTTGTTTTAAATATTATATTATTACATAATCATAATTTATTGTTTTATTAAAATTATTTATAATCTAAACATATTTTGTAATATAGTAAATAAAATAATTAATGAAATTTACTAATAAACTTATTTTTATAAAATTGAGTCTGTTTATATAGATTAGTTTTAAAACAATTTGATAAAATAACTGAAGTACCATGTTTATAATCACATACATACCACAATAAAACACACACAATATTTAAATAACATTTTTGCATATTTTTTTTCATTTTCAATGCGTTTTCAAGTCGTGTATAACTAAAGTTGAGCATTTTGGTAAATTTGCAAATTCAACTTATATTTACCACTTTAAAAACATGATTATTCTTTTTATTTACCAAACAATTGTCTTTTTATCCTAAATATGATTATTACTAATTATAAGTTATATTGAATATAAAAAATTATAATTTATGATTTTATAATTTATAGTATATCTAAGTAAATTTAGTCCAAAATAAAATTACATATATTTATAATATATTTGTATTTTATGAAATATTATTATATTTATAATATATAATTTTTAATGAAAACACAATCAAATTATATGATAAAAATAATACTATTGTTAAAACAAATACTATAAATATTTATAAAGTATAACTTTTTGTATTTATTGTCTTTATTATCTTAAAAATAACAAACATATGCAAGACTCAAATATCATCAAACGTTTTGAAGAGTTCCGCAATTACTTTACTTTTGAATTGAAAACACAACTTCCTGAAAATCGTCTACGTGATTTCCATTTTTGTATTTTCTGTGGAAAAATGTTTAATAGACGTAAATACATGAAACACTCTTTGGAAGCAAAACCCGAAGAAACAAACAAATTTAAAAGTGTTCACAATTTTAAATTTTTTGATGAGAATTTCGACAAATTTAATTTGATTGCACTTAATAGTCAGCTTGTCGAAGAAGAAAACAATAAGTCAAGTGGTTTGACTGATAATGAAATGGACCTCTCGCCAAATATCTATAGAGGTGCTGATTTATTGAAAGTGAGGAATGAACTTGAGTCACAACTGAGACAAACAAGTTTCACTACATTTGAAGACGTCAAGAAATATTTATTGAAAGGATTGGAAGAAACTGTCCGTGTTCTTCCACTCATCGATTATCGCACATTACGAAATGAATATTTCTGTTTTACACAGCGAGTCGACACAAGAAGCACTCGACAATATCAGTAAAAGTTTTGATGTTCCTATTATTAATTGTGAAGATGTTGTCTCAATAAATTCAACTGGTATTGTGGACTCTGGAACTTTATTAAAAACTCCCGCTATTACAAACTGTATTCCGACTCATCCAACAATTCAAACAGGAAATGTGACACGTGTTGATTAT
>NW_004440399.1:6502-23032 GCF_000330505.1 Entamoeba invadens IP1
AAACAGATGCTGCGTAGTGGCTCAGTTGGATAATGAAAATATTGGAATTGATGGATGCTGACCTCATTAAATGCATTGGTGCTTGTTTTGATGGAGCTTATGTTCTGATACGAAATGGTGGGCTCTCTGGTAAACTCCTAGCTAAAATAAAAGAGAGAGACGGGCTGAACGGATTTGATTCAAACTACTGCTTTTCACATAGAACAAATAAAGCAACTGAAAGGTGTTTTGAATCGCAATGGGGGCTGGCTATTGAAAGTTTCTTGGACGGGTTAACAGTTCAGACAACAAGAACAGCGTGGGATCAATTCTGTGCCAAAAATCATATCAAAGGTGCAGTTCTCAAATTGGTTCAACGATCCGAAACAAGGTGGCTCCAAACAGTATTAATTCTTGATAATATGTTTGAGAATCTGCCTTCACTTCAAGAATTTTACAGTGAAAGAGAACAATACCAAAAGCCTTTTGGACCTCGCAACATTATGGGTGAGTGTAATGTCAACTGCAAATTGTTTGTTGCATGTATGTTCTTCACTCAAATAGTGCTCAGTAAGGTGAAGATAATTAATGATTGGCTACAGACCGTCAATTTACTATACCCCGTGGCCTATCAACGTGTTGAAGATTTAATTTCAAATATCTTCGAGCTCAGACGAAAAGTGGTGTTAACCGATTATTTAGAAAAAATGAAATACACTGAAGATCTTGACGACAACGAAAAATTCATTTTGAAAAAGTATTCAATTCACCTGCTCGTTAAGTTGGGTGACGCGTTGATTTTGAGGTTTGCAATTCCTTCAAGAATAATGACCAAAGAAGACCTCTTCGATGCTGGATTGTTGAAGGAGAACCGGGTCAAAGGAACGAATATGGCAAATTTCGGGAAATTACAAAGAAAACTCAAAGGAAAAGAATTGGTAATAAACATCAAAATTTACAACAACTTTTATGCAAAATCATTCGAGGAAAGTGATGACCAAGAACTAAAAGCGGAAGTTACAAAGTTTCAAGATTGGTACTGTGTCAACATTGAAAAAGTCGAAGAAATTGCAAACAGGTTGGAAAGGGAAGAAAGGGCTGATGCTAATGAAGCAATACGTACTCTTGTTAAACAAGTGAGATTAACAAGTACGGATCAAACAGAAGCAACAGATATCGCTGAAGATTGCAGCAGTAGTGAAATTGTTAAAGAAAAGAGAGCAAACGCCATTCAACACAGAAAGCAAATAAGGGCTTTATTCAAAAAAAGCAGAAGATTTCTTAAAGAGTTGCCCGGTCAAAAAATTAACTTTGAACACCTTGTTTGCTCTGATGAGTCAAGAAGAAAAGAATCAATTCCCATGTTTATTCAATCTTGTGAAAAAGATGAATGCTAAGAGTCCAACCACTTGCCCAGTTGAAAGATCTTTTAATAAAATTGGACAACTTGATAGAGCAAACATGAGCGTTGAAAAGAAAGTTGCTTACATGGATGTTGGGGATGCTCTAAAAAACTAATTACCATTTTTGATTTTGATTTGTTTAAATGAATATTTTAATATATAAAACAGTCAAAAAAACTCAAATATTTCGGGTTGTTTTTTTATTGATAAAACAGTTTTAAAAACCGTAATATTTCGGGAAGGGGTTTTCCTATAATAAAATCATTTATATATAATAAATATCAAATAAAACTATAAAACGACCCACCCATCACCGTGAACGGGCAGGAAGGAGGGCTATTGGAATGATTAAGGAATCAACCGACATCCTTTTTCTAAACCTCACCCTCTATTTCAAATAGAGATATACTATAAATTAATAGATATATACATAATTTAATATTATGGGTAATTAATTATACAATAACTAATTTTAATTATTTAATATACTAAATAATTATAATTTAATTTTATAATATAATTTATAATAAATTTAATTGTATAATAAAAACTTTTATTTAAATCAAACAAGTTTATCAAATCAAGTAGGTTTACTTTTTGAGAAAAATATGTTTTACAATGATAACCCATTTAAAAGAAATTTATAACAAGTCGTTTGAAACTGAAGGAGACTTGTTAAAAATAAGCCTCACAGACAGCGAGAGGCTTATTGGCGATGCAGCAAAGAACCAGATTGCGATGAACGTGAAGAATACAGTCTTTGATGCAAAAAGACTGGTTGGAAGACGCTTTAGTGATCCAACAACACAAGAGGATATGAAGCACTGGTCATTCACTGTCGTCAACGATGGCAATGACAAGCCACTATTCAAATGGAATACAAAGAAGAGACTAAGAAGTTCACACCAGAGGAGATCAGTTCGATGGTGCTGACGAAGATGAAGGAGACAGCAGAAGCTTTTGTTAATGGGAAAGTCAACAACGCAGTCATCACATGTCCAGCCTATTTCAATGACTCACAGCGACAAGCAACAAAGGACGCGGGCACAATTGCAGGCATCAATGTGCTCAGAATCATCAATGAGCCAACTGCCGCTGCTATTGCTTACGGACTCGACAAGAAGGTCGACAAAGAAAAGAACGTCTTGATCTTTGATCTTGGTGGTGGAACATTTGATGTGTCATCTCTTGCTATTGACGATGGCGTCTTTGAAGTGAAGGCAACAAACGGCAACACACACCTTGGTGGCGAAGACTTTGATAACAGAATGGTCAACCATTTCATTGCCGAGTTCAAGAGAAAGTACAAGAAAGACATTTCAGGCAATGCACGAGCTGTCAGAAGACTCAGAACATCGTGTGAAAGGGCGAACACCGTCATCGGCAGCAACAGCAAACATCGAAGTCGACCAGTTGTATGAAGGCATCGACTTCTACACGTCACTCACAAGAGCACGTTTTGAAGAACTCAACATCGACTTCTTCAAGTCGACAATCGCACCAGTCGAGAAGGTGTTCTGAATGTGTCAGCTGAAGACAAAACAACAGGAAAGAAGAACAAGATCACAATCACAAACGACAAGGGAAAACTCTCAAAGGTACCAATCAACAAGGTGGTTGCAGACGCAGAGAAGTTCAAGGCAGAGGACGACAAGATAAAGGAACTTATTGAGGGGAAGAATGGACTTGAGAATTTCTGTTACTCGATGAAAAACACACTCAACGAACAAATTGCAGCAAAGCTCTCACCAGACGACAAGGCAGCAATTATCAAGGAGATACTCGACTGGCTCGACAAGAACCAATCAGCATCAAAAGATGAATACACACAGAAACAGAAGAAGCTGAGGATAAGATCAAGCCAATCTTCATACAGATATCGACAGAATAAAACTGGTAACATGTCTGGTGCACAACAACAGGGTGCAAAGAAGAGCGACACAAAGGGATCAAAGATAGAAGAGGTCGACTTATGTGATTTACTTATCTTTGCAAAGTTATTCGAAGTGACCCAAAAAAATTAATTTTAATTTGAATTAGTTTTTAACTATTAATTTGTAACAAAAGTACTTGTTGTTTTGTGTTTGTCCATTATTAAATGTATTTTTGGAAATAATTATAGTAAATTAATAATAAAAATATATTTTTTTATATAGTTTTAAAAACACAATAGACACAACAAAAAGTATAATTTTATACACAGGAGGGCGTCCTTGATAACGGGAGGACGTCCCTAACACACAAATTACCTTTTTCCCCTATATTCCCATCCTTCTTCCCTATGTCCTTTTTTCTTTATTTGAATAAAATATATTATATTATTATGTATAATATACATAATAATATATTATTATGGATTATTATGGATTATAATATAATATATCTTGTATATCTTGTAATTTGATAAAAACATAAATTTATTTTTTGTTCAGAAATGCGTTTTTTATTTGTATATAAATTGTAAAAAAACATATTTGGGTCATGATATTTATTTTGGAAATAATTCCACAGTTTTATAGTCGATAAATTTACAAAAGTATTTTTGTAATAACAAGATAAAAATAATTCTCTTTTACCACAAATGAACAAATAGCTTGATATTATATATATTTTACTTTAAAAAATAAAACCTTTTACCATTTTATTAAGTTGAAAAGATGCTTAAAAAAGATTAATTTAAAAAAATGTTGTTGTTTTTAGTTAAATAGAAAGATAAAAAGATGGTTTTATTATAGTTTATTTTAATTGATTATTAATTATATTTTTTCGATGCTTTATTTGACTAAATATAAATTCCAAATTCCAAAATGAGTTTGTTTTCATTGTCAATTGATAATTCTTTTTGCACAATTGTATTTAATTTAAACATAAAAATACCAACAAACGGGCTTTTTAAAGTATTTTTAATTTGTGATGGCATTTGATAAAATTGGGTTGTCCTTTTTAAATAGAGTGTTTTTCATAAAAAATAACACTGTTTTGTTGTAAATAATTAAATATTTTTATCAATAAAACAGTCATGTTTTACTTAATTTTTGAAGAGCAAATAAATTAATAACAATGGTTACATTACCATAATAAATAGTTTGTTGAATTAAGACTAAAATAAAATTTGTATATTAAAAACCAAGTTTTTTATCCAGTGTTAAAAACAATCTTTGTTTCGAGTATTATTAATTAACTTTGTGTTTTAGAAAAAAATAAGTTTTTCGTTTTTATTTTGAGAAACAATCCAGACAACATTTTATTTGTTATTTTGATTAAAATATTTATTTTATTTACATTGAAAAAATCCATTTTATAAATATAAATCGAAACAAACCAAGAATACAACGAAAAAACACAATATAAATAGATGATCTGTAAAAAATATTTGACAAAGATTAATAATTGAAATATAACCCTCGTGGTTTATAGAAACATTTTTAGTTTCTCCACGAGGGTTAACATCGGAGCGAATAGGAAGGGAAGAAAACCCAGATATGAAGCGAAAACGAAGGACCAAACATATGGCAGGAGTCACCCAGGAAAGGATAGAGTTAAACTGTTGGGACCCGAAAGATGGTGAACTATGCTTGTGGTGTTTGAAGCCGAAGGAAACTTTGGTGGAAGGACTTAGGAGTGTTAACATGCAAATTACTTGCAATATATGAGTATAGGGGCGAAAGACTAATTGAACTATCTAGTAGCTGGTTTCACCTGAATATTCCCTTAGGAAGGTTGAAGTGAGAAAGTAGTGACGATTGGTAAAGACAATGATTACATATGATGGACAGTTTGATTTTTCAACAATTTAACAAACTATGAATAGTCGAGATATTTAAAAATATACTAATTTATTAGGAGTGAGCATATGGGACTTCAAATCGGCCAAGTCTGGTAAGCAGGACTGGCGATGCGGGATGAACCGAACATACAGATAAAGTATCCAAGTCTTGCATGAGGAGAACCATTGAAAATATTTATTAATATTGACAGAAAATTTGCCATTGAAATTGTAAATTTTTAGAAAAGTGTAACAACTCATTTACAGAATGGATGAGCCTTGAAAAAGGAAGGTAATAAAATGAGAGAGGTGATAATGTATCCTTGTGGAGGCTGAGGCACACGAGGAGTAAGGAAATACACAGTGTCAAGCATACGTGAGTAATAAAGGTCAAAAGTAATTTCTATTGAAACAGACTTGAGTTCTGATCTTGGTGGAAGTAGCAAATACTTAGAAGAGGAAAAAAATATCTAAGGACTGAAGGGAGAAAGGTTCCTAGACAACATTAATTGGAATAGGGTGAATCGATCCAAAAAGACGGATGTAGATTTAGTATGAATCAAACAAGGCTAGGCTGGCAAAACAAATTCAAAGACTTTGTTAAACTGTGTACCAAATAGTTAAATCAATTTGAATGTATTTGTTTATTTTCTAATTGTTTATAATTATAATAGTATAATTTATTTATTTCAATTAATATAGTAAAAGTGTTAGAATTTTTTTATAAAATATATAGTTTCAATTTTAGTAAATTTTACTAAAAACCAAACTATATAAATTAATGTTTATGTTTTTTTTGTCAAATCGGTTTGTTGCAATCAAAAAAATCAAAACAGTTCAAATCTATACAAAAATGATCATAAAAAACACTGAATTATTTTTACTCACGAACGTTTTTATTTTTTTGGCGTGAAAAAAATATGATTGTTAACTTTGTTTTGTTTCATGGCAAAGTTGATTTTGTTATAATTTGCGTTGTGTGTATCACGTTCTGACAATTATTATTGTAAATTTTGAACCTCTTTTGATTTATTTGTCATCGTTGGATGGTTTTTATTTGTTGTGATTTGTTATATTTGGGTTGTTATTAAAAGGTCTTTAATATTAATTCTATTTTGAAATTCAAATGGTATTTTAAAAAATTGTCATTACAAAAATATGTTAATGTTTTATAAATTTTGTTTTTCAAATTGTTATTCTTTTAGTATTTGTATTTATGTTATTGAAATGTTATCGATCCCGATAAATGATGTATTTATTACCTATCATTTTTGGGTAAATAAACTATATTTCAAAATGTGTGTCTTTTAACTATTTTTATTGATATTTTAATATATAGTTTTAGTTGATTTTTATTATTGAGAGTAAATAATTATTTTGTCCTATAACTGCTTTTGATTATATAACGTTTCTAAATAAAATGCCCGATTTATTAGACATAGCTATCCTAATATTTAAATGTTCATTACACAATAATAATAAATATATGATTATTTAAACTATAAGTTTATAGTTATAAATATAAATCATGTACTAAACAATTTAATTAATTATTAATACATTGTTTAGATTTGTATAGTTTAAAAATATAGTATTGATATTATATGTTATATAGTATTTTTTATAATTAACAGATATTTTAGAATTTTTGAGTTTGTATTATTATTATTTAATATAGTTTTAAAATATATATATTTAGTTAATAACGTTAAATATAAATATGATAATATACATTTCTCTAATATTATTAGTTGTTTTATAGCAGTTTTAATTATTAGTTATTGGTTTTTTGGTTTATTTTTTAGTTGAATAGGTTTATTTTATTACATATTATAATAAAAATATAATTATTTAATAGATTGTTATTTCATTGTTATTTGTGTTATTAAAATGTTATTTGTAACTATCGGGTTGATGTGTAAAACAGTGCTGTATTTGTCACAATTATTGTGTTAATTATGGCAATCACAGCAGTAACAAAATATAAACCCATATTTAAGAATTGAATTGGCTTGTTTTCCCATTATTTTGCCAAATATTGATTCAAATAACTATCTATTTCTAAATTTTTTCATTTACAAAAGTCGGCTTTAAGCTCGCCGCTGGATCTAAAAGAACTAAGTGAACATAAATTCAAGCCCACTTTGGTGACGTGGCAAATAACAAAGAAAAAACACTTTTGTCACTTGATAGACCCTGTTTGTATACTGTTTACATTTCAAATAGTCGCCACAATTTAAGTTTTTTGTATATGATATCAAGTTCAAAAAAGATTAAATCTGGTTTTATATTAAACAGTAACAGTATCGTAAGGTTAATTTAATTAAAATAACGTTTCTATCGATTATTCTCATCTTTTTTTGTTTGATTTATTAAAATAGTTAATACAATTTATTATAATTTCCAAATTAATAAAAATATCTTTATTTTATTTAAGTTTTAAAAATACCTTTTTAAAAACGGATTTTATTGCAAAATTATTATTAAATGAGAGTTGCTCCCCATTCAATAACATACTTTCCTTGTGGTCTTTTAACACTTTAGACTTCTTGCACACTTAAATATTCGTTTCCTTCTTGGCACTCACCAAACCCAACAAACTCTCATCACGTTGTCGAAACCTTTCATGTTCAGTGGAACCAACTTTTCGTATTGTTTTCTGTCAACTATTCTGACAAACATCTTTTGGAACTTTTTCATCTCCTTCAACCAATACACAACAAAGTTGTTTCTTTCTTTCATGTTCAATCCAAGCTTTTCCATCAATTTGTCGACTTTACTCAGATCATTTACTTTGACATCAAAACCTTCTAATTTGACATCAAAAAGACTCTCCCAAAAGAGGTATTCGTATTCCCCGTTTTCAATTGTTAAAACACACAGTTCTGTCCCTCTTCCCAAATATCTTACCGTCCATTTCAGTGCGTTTTTTGTATTTTCTGTCTTTGGATAGACTTCAGTGAGTTCCATTCCTTCAAATTTGAGTGAGACGTCCAACTCACCTTTTGCGTCGTTTTCGTCATACAACAAAATGACTGGTTTTCCTCCAAAACATCTTCCAGCAAAACCACTTCATTTGGCAGTGATCGTCTTTTGAATTATTCGACTGACACTCTCTTCATTGATATCACCAATAGCAAAGTTGAGACACATTCCTTCAAATTCCTTTTCAATTTCTGGATGGTAATGGGTGTTGGATTTGTTGGTGTTATAAAAAAAAGTGCAACCAAATTCTGCACCAAAAAAATGTGCGAATTCAAATTCTCCGAATTGATAATCTTCTGGATCTTCAAGTGCGGGTACAATAAATTTAATGTAGTTTGTGAGATAATCAATGTCGTCTTTGCCAAGTTCATTTGTGGTACTATCAACGAACACGACGTAGATGTTATAATTAGATTTCATGTTTTCATTTGATGGATAATACTCTTGAGGTGGTGGTAGGTCTTCCTTACTCCCTGCCACTATAATATCTTCTTGAATGCCATTAACAATAATATCAGTGGTATAAACAGACTCGGTGGCTGTTCTTTGAGTGCTTTTTTGTTTGGTACTGTCTTGAGTGCTTGAAGTCCAGCTAACCCCTGGAATATAATCTTCATTTGTTGTGTTGCAAAACGCTCTTTAAGTGACATTCTTCTGAATGGTTACAGGTTTACTTTTTGATGGTGTTTCTCCCATAGAATTGAGTTATAAAAATTTATAGATCATTTATAAATAATTTTTTCCTGTATAGATGTTTTAAATAATGTTAAAGTGTTTTTCCCGTTTGGTTTATCAATTTCTTTGTTATATTTTTTATTATTTGATGTTTTCTGTATATTTCTGAATTAATTAAAATAATAAAATAAAACAGTAAAACTGTAGAAAGAAAAATCACTTTCTTAATCGACCAAATATAACACTTTCCCACTCTTAATTAATATGGCTGTAATGATTAAAATCTGTATTTATATTTGTAGTAATGATATTATCATTAACATTATTATAAAAATAAATAATGACTTGTCACTTATTTTAAAATGAGCAAACAACAAGACATGTAACAATTAAAAACTCAACCAAGACACTATATAAACTGTCTTGTTTATTAATCCTGATATTTTCATAAGGTATTTCCTTCCAACAATTATATTTGTAAATTTCCCCTTCTTTTCTCATTCGAAAATCGTTGTTATCATCATCAATAAACATTGGATCTTGACTCGAGTTAGTGTTCATCTTCCATTTTTTTATATACTTATTACAACCGCCAGAAAATATATGAACCCATGTGTTATTATATAATACATTACAATATATTTCGGTGTTCTCCATATACAGCCAATGTAAATTTTCTTCTTTCATTAATTCATCTGGTGTTTTTGGTAACAGCGCCCATTCAAAAAATTGGTCTTTCCACAAAGAAGCGTTCTATATACTCTATTGTTCACCATCGTGTCCAGGAAATTGTATGCCGCAGTTGGAGTCGTGTGATACCTTCTTAATCCTTTAGAATCTCCCGAATTGTATTTCTGAAGATGAACAAATAAAAACATTATATATATATATATATACTGCAACCAATTGCAAATTGTATTTAACCACATTTAGTAAAACAATAAACAAAAAATACCATGTTCATACATTGATTATATAATATGTATTTCTATAAATATATATTATATACTTCTTGATGTATTTATTCAATAAAGTTTTTTATGTGTTATTTGTGAAGTATTTAACAATAATTGATTGAAAACAAAACATATTATTGTAATAATAACAACAAACGTGTAATATGTTTTTGAAAGTTTTAATTATTTTTTAAACATTGTTATTTAAACTTTTTGAGGACTGAAAAATTTTTTTTAATTTTTTATATATGGTATTATTAACTAAATTTTGTTATATTTTTAATGCCACAATATTTATCTTGTATTAAAAAAGTAAGACTTTTCCGTTGAAATAGTAATTGTTGTTGTTCCTCAATTAAAATTTTATGTATAATAAACATATTGTATGATGATATTGTTATAAACAGAGGTTTCCAAAATCAGCTTAAAAGTAATTAGAGAAAATTTTGGTAATAATTGTGTTGATTTGTCAATTAATTACAAAAAGATTATAAAACTGTTTTTTGGTATTTTTTTGTTTAAAATGAACGTAAAAAGGTTTCAAATTATTTTTTTGGCAATAATTTCATTTGGTACAATTTTTTGCAAAAACATAAAATTGATTTAAACAAAAAAAGAAACAAAAAATACTTCAATAAAAAACATATCTATGAAAATACAAATAATTGTTTTTGGTTTTTGTTTTTTTGAATGATGGCAAAATTGTAAATTGGTAATTTTTGAAAAAACAGCAATTAACTTATCAAACGTGTTCTTTATTTAATATCACATTTATTCACTGAATACATTTTATCAATAAATACATTCAATAGCCATTTTCAAAGAACATCCACTGCTTCATTTTCAAAGACGAGATCATTAACTACAATTTCTGATTTTTTAAGCGCTTTATCATGTGTTAACAACATCATCTTTTCAACTGCATCAATTCCCATTCGTGGTCTAAAGTACAACTTGAGACGACTGAATGCCGACTCAAATAAAGTAGAAGTAAAAATTAACGAACAACATAACAATAGTGCTTCCAAAAGCAGGGGGTGTTTTTTGGAGACCAAACTTCTATAGTCGTAAAGGTCAAGAAAAAGTTCTTCATCATTCGATCCTTTCAAATCCATTAGTTCTTCTCGAATCAATTCAATATCATTTTCATTTTCAATTATTTCGAGTTCGTTACCATAAATAGCCATACACTCTGGTAGTTTAGTAATACCAGTTATTAAACCATCAAAATTGTACCACAAATATACCATTGCCTCAACTGGATATTTTTCTTGTAAATCCATGCCAAAATCTTCATCATATTTTTTAATAAAATCACATTCATTATATATATTTTCACTGACTACAGAATTACACACAGAACAAAATCTAAATTTCAAATTCACAATAACACATTCCAAAAGACTAGGAATCAAAGTGATGTTATTTGTATTATTATTTGGTGTTTCATCAAAAAAAGTCCCCTTTAAAGATTCAAATGACCCATAATAATTACTGTTTATTTCTCTTTGAAGTGATAATAGTGTGTCATTTAATTTTGCAATTTTAAGCCATTCCCTTGATAAAAGACGGGACTTAAATTGAAGACTTACTATCGTTTTTTTAAGTATGAAAAGCAAGTCACGTACTATTCCGATTTGAAAAACGTATTGATTGTCTTCAAGAATGGAAACAACATCCTGAACTTTAAAATCTTTCATAATTTGTTTTTCCTGATCAAGATCCAGTAAATAATTTACAATTTGTTCTTTTTGTTATATATGGAATCAAGCACGTCTGCTGATGAAGTCCACTTTGTTGGACAATAACATTTAATGCCACCAGAACAAACATTTAAAAACGCGGAATCATCATCTAATTTTCGAGACAAAGAAAGACTAAATGAAATAACGTCAGAAATTAATGGATGTGAACAAAGTACTTTTGCCATCAAATTAACTCTATGACAAGCACACCAAATTTATACACTTTAATTCCTTTATTGCTCATGTACTCAACAAACAAAGTCGCAAATCCTTTATCTTTACCACACATATTAGCCGCTCCATCTGTAGTGATGCACTTTATTTTTTTTTCAATTTCAATTTTAGATGCAACTAACTGAATAATCACTTTATCAAGAATATTTTTCCCGGTTGCACGTTTGTCGAGAATAAAAGAAGATACCAGAAACTCTTATATTTCAAATTGTTCATCCACAAATCTCAAAATTATTACATAGTATTTTTTCTTTGAAAAACCTTGCTTTCGTCTATTTGAAGACAAATATTTAGATTGTTTAGAGAGTTTTTCGAGATCCATTTTAAGATTATTTACACATGTAATCTGTCTTCTCGACAATGTGTTATAACTAAACCTCAAACATTTTCAAATGCTTCTCCATCTTTTTGTCTCAATTCGTTATATTTTTTACACATCCCAATAAGTACTTTTCCCTTTGTTAGTAATATATGGTTTTCTCCCATAATTTTACTCATTAAAATAGTAAACTCTAAGCAATCCTTTCTGATTTCTGAATTGTACTTTTTGTTATTGAATACTTTATAAAAATGCTCAGTACTACCAAGTCCCAACTCGTAAGCATCAAGAATTAAGGAAATAGTATCACTGTTAATATTTGAATGTTCATTAATAAAATGATCTTTTGAATAGTTAGCTGTAACAATAATACCACACAATAAACATTTAAAAGACTTGTCATTTACAGGAACTAACAGTCTATCAGAGACCCAAGAAATTCGTCTTTTTCTTTGTTCCATTAAACTAGACATTTTGATTTATTAGTTTTTTTAAATGGTGAATTAAGTTAATTTTTAGTTTCGTTGTTTTTTATGGTGATTATTATTTTTTCTTTGATTTATTTTTTTTAAATTGAATTTTAAGCTGATTTGGCAATTTGATTGTGTTTTATATGTGTATTTTCATTTTTGTTTTCTTTGGTTTAAATAATAGTGGTTTTTACAGTTATAACAAATAAAAAGCAAATTGAAAATATAGTAATAATTTGTAATAGTAAAGTTTTTTATACCATCAAATTTTAATAAATTAATTAAAATTTTATTGTAAAAATGTGGTGACGTGGGTAATTAGAATTGAATTTTGGAAACCTCTGGTAATAATAATTTAAATTATTTATTAAAAATAAACCAACAGTTGATAAATAATTGGTAAATTATAATATATTGTTACCGAAATTGTCAAAAGATCTTTAAAACATTATTATTTTATTAAAATTTAATTTGAAAATTTATTATTCGACAATAAAAATAGAATAATTACTAACTCAATAAATATCGAAAAAGTAGACAAATTATGAGATGTATCATTCCTTAAAAAGCATTTTCCCATTGAATGTTTTTAAAGTAAGTATAACATAATTTTTAAGATTAACTTTTAAATTAAATGAATATGTATTTCCTTATAATGTTTTTGACATTTGCGGTTATATCATCATCATATGAATGGTGCGAAAACTCGAATGGTGCAATTAGTTATGGTGTATTTGAAACATGTACCAAAAAAGGGTGGTCATATTCAACAGATACAAACGATTATGACCATTTCAGTTTTGATGACACTTGTTGTATAAATAACACGAAGACTTTAGCAAATACAGGTACTTATGCTCGAAATTATCAGAAGTATTTTCGGTTCCAAGGTAACATGTCCAATTTTAAAACATTTTTCATTAGAGACCATTATCCAAATACACTTTACGACTTTTATGAAGATTCAAGATATCAACCATTTTTCATATCTTTTGGTTGTTTCAACAAAGAACAAGATTGTCGAACAGAGGTTTATGATTATACAAAGACCATAATAGGACTTGAGTTACGTTCGGTTTCACTATTTTCTGATATTGATCAGCACTTTGACATTTGGCTAAGAAGAAATCTGACTTCCATTCCATATGTTCATGTTGATGGATTGGTCTCTCAAACAGTCAATTTTAATTTCAGTGATATGTCAGCTTGGGAAGGTGTCTATTCTGGGTCGCGTTACTTGTTTAGCGGGTCTTCTCAAGTTGATGAAAGTCGAGTCACTTTCACAAAAAGAAGTTCTTCGGATGGTTGGGTTGCAAAAGTGGTGTGTACAAGAAGCAACTTTAAACGTATAATGCTGTTTAAAGAAAATGAAATAACAGGAGGTGTTAATACTAATTTGTGTGGATGTGAACCTAACAATGGTAATTTTACATATTCAAGCAACTTCACATACCCTGACTGTGATTATAACAGCACGTACCTTGATTTGGATTTGTCAAATTACTCAAAATATAATAACACTTACACACTTACTTTATTTGAATGGAATACTATTATAATATCACTTCAAAAAAGTTACACATTGACCAGTAATAGTACAAATTCTGTTCTAAAATTGAACTTACTTGTTCTAAATAAAGACACAAATATATTCTTTCGACTACCAGTTGAAATAACAACACTTGAAGTCAATTCACCTTCTCAGACATATTTTGAATATAGGTTGACTGTTGATAATATAATTTCAAGTACTAATGATATGGTGTTGTTTTATTTAAAAGGTTTATTAGAGTTATCAACAAACAAATTATCAAAATGCGGAATGAGAATTTACTTATCAACTTCGTTAAATACACCATGTATCTGTGAGTATAAAAACGGAAATTTTATAACAGAAAAATCAATTTTTATGAGTGATAGTGATTGTAAAATGTATGGATACGATTATCAACTGAATCTAATTATTTATGATAGTGTTTATAGGACGGATAATATCAATAATGAAAATTGGAAATCTATCAATTTTACTTGTGGATGTGAACTTTATACAAACTATTGGAATTATTATATAACTGCAATAGATGTTGTCGTTTACGATCATTTGACAATGTATATTAATCTTAATGTTTTTGAAAATTTAATATTCAACGATAACAGTCAAATTACAGTTAAAAGTAGATTTTTGTTTATCAAAAGCGAGAGTCTTAAGTTTTTTAATTTGTCAACAACAAACATTGACAGAAATCCTTTGATAAATGTTGATGATAGTTCAGTTGAAATGAATAGTATAAACGAATTATATACATTCGATTATAGAGAGTTTTGCATTGATGTGATTTCTTTTCGATACAAACCCAATTGGAATGCAAAACAATTGAGTTTACTTAGAGGTGGTAAATTATTGAGAGTCTGCAATTCAACAGATGACCATGAAACCGAGGTGAAATGCACTTTAAATAGAAACAATTTTTATGATTATAGTAACTACAAATATCAGTTGTATCACTGCCCATTAAACGAAACATTGTGTACTGTCATTGCTAATAATAGCGATTTGGTAATTAATGATATATTTATTGGAAATATTCAACAAGAAGTGGATGTTTTGAACTTAACAATAACAACTAATTATTCAACACACTTCAAAGATATTAAGAGTGGCGTTCTTTATATCGACAACAAATCTGTTAATGGTGCAAGTGTTACTCTAACACAAAAAGTCGACAAACTGTTTATCTCATCCAAATATCTTTTTCAGCCAAATTCAAATAACAGTAACACAATCGGATTTTCCACTTATTTTAAGTGTAGAGCATTCAAAACTTCGATAAATGGGGATGATATGTGTGTACTATGCAAACAAAATATGTACCTTAAAGATGGAATGTGTTTTGGAATCGACGTTTCTTGTCTAAATATATCATCGGGTAATACAAACAAAGTGTGTGAACAATGTGATATTAAACAAGAGCCGTATCAAAATGAATGTTTAGATTGTCCAAACAATTGCAAGCGATGTGTGAACCAAAAATGTGTTTTATGTGAAGACAATTACAGTTACAATTCAGAAGGAAAATGTGTTGCAATAAATAAGACAACAACAAATGTAGAATTGTACTCGAAACAGAAAGTTTTGAAATGTTCAGCGGGCTATTACAATACATTTGATATGTGTCATAAATGCTCTGATCATTGTTTGTATTGTGAAACGTTTGAATTTTGTTTATCATGCAAAAATACTCATATTTTGAATGAAAAGAATGAATGTGCGCCTTTACCTGATGGTGAAATTGTCATAGGAGAAAAGTTTATATTATGTTCAGATTCATACTATTCAAACAATGGCACCTGTGTCGAATGTTCGTCTAAATATGGGGAGTTGTGTGATGTGTGTGATGACAAAAAGTGTGTAAAATGCTCAAACATGGGAGTATTAGATTGTGATGGTAATTGCATTGCTTTTGAATTAAGTGGGTGTGTTTCATCACCAAACACATATTGTTCGGGTTGCCAAAATCATTCAAATTTCATTTCAGAATCAAATGGCGTTTGCAGTGAGATTTCGAATTGTAAAATAGCAACAAATGGGAAATGCGCGTCTTGTAACGACGGGTATTATTTCACATCAAATCAAACATGTGTTGGTTTGTCGAGTAATCAAACAGAAAATTGTGACATCATCAACAATGACAATGGGAAGTGTATTCGCTGTGCCAGCAAACACTATCTCAGTGATGGAACGTGTTTAAATTGTCCTAATAATTGCATGAGTTGTATTAATGCAACTGTGTGTATTGAATGTGAAGGCGGTTTCTCAGTTTCAAGTAACGGGACTTGTACGACATCAACAACACAAATGGAAAATTGCAAGAAAATGATAAACCGACTTTTCATATGTGCAATTTGTGATCAAAAATACTTCAGAAACGACAAGGGCCAATGCGAGAATTGTATTGACAACTGTGATGAATGCAACCAGAAAAACACATGTTTAAAAT
>NW_004440399.1:23132-26079 GCF_000330505.1 Entamoeba invadens IP1
TCTTCTGATGGCACTTCGTGTGCAAAGAAAGTCGTTTGGTGGGTTATTCTTATTGGCGTTTTTCTCATCATTCTTGTACTATTTGTTGTGTTTATGGTGACTATATTTATCACGTTGAAAATCATCAAAAGAAAGAAAGAACACGAAGAAAGGAAGAAGACGTGTCTTTTTACTATCAGCAAATCAAACATCACTTTTGAGAAAACTGATATACCCGATGTTGTTGTTAATATCAATGCAATTGTGTTTGAAAACAACGAAGACGATAAAGAAATATCAGTGAATGAAGAGAGTCGTGAACTCATATGTGTTGGTAATAGTGGCAACAACACAATTAAAGTCCAATTTTCAACAAAAGAGAATTGCTACAAATACACAATTCGAACTTCACCAAATATAGCAACAATACCAAAAGGTAAAGCAATCGAATTTGAAGTGTTTCTGAAACCATTGTGCAGTTGTCAAATTGATGACATCATTGTCTTAATTTCTTCCAATTTGAAGAAAGGTGAAATTTCAAATATGCACATTAGTATCAAAGCAAAAACACAACTTTCGACACAACTTGATCCTGATGAATTGGAAGAAGATAAGAAGCTTGGCGAAGGCTCGTTTGGTATTGTTTATAAAGGCACATTCAGAAGCAACACCGTTGCTATCAAGAAGATGAAACAGTTCACAGATGACCAAAAGTCGCTTGACGAATTTGAGAAGGAAGTAGACATGTTGGACAAATTCAGATGCGATTATATTGTCCATTTTTATGGCGCTGTGTTTATGACAAACAAAATTTGTTTGGTCACCGAATTTGCAGAATATGGGAGTTTACAAGACTTGATGAAACACAAACAATCAAGTGAAGTTGACATGCAAACTCGACTTAAAATGATGTTGGACTCTGCAAACGGGATTGTGTATTTGCACATAAATGGGATATTACACAGAGACATCAAACCAGACAACTTTCTTGTGTTTTCGTTGAATAAAAAAGACAAAGTCAACGCAAAACTGACCGATTTTGGAAGTGCAAGAAATGTCAATTTATTGACAACTAACATGACATTCACAAAAGGTGTTGGCACACCAAAGTATATGGCGCCTGAAATACTCAACAGGGAGAAATACAAGAAAGAGGCGGACGTCTATTCATTTGCTGTAACAATGTTTGAGTGTTTCAAATGGGGTGAAATATACCCCAAAAAGGATTTCCAATTTGCTTGGTCAATTGCAGACTTTGTATCTGCTGGGAAACGAGTCCAAAGAGATAAAAATATTCCAGAACCCTATTTTGAAATCATCAAACAGTGTTGGACTCAAAAGAAGCGTGACCGTGTTCCTATTGAATCAGTTGTCGAAATGCTAAATAACGAAATGATAAAATAAATGATGATGCAATTTTAGGTTTGTAAGCACAACCAGGCGTATTAATTTTTTTGTTTTAAAAAACAGGGAGCTGGTGTTAACTTATTCCCAAAAACACTTTTTTTAAAAAAAACATTCTATAAAATAAGACTGAAGCATTTTTGGAATTCTGCATTCATCGTGTAAATTTTGGTAAACGCCTGGTTGTGTTTGTAAGTTATATTATTTTTATAATAAAAGTTGGTGTTTTTTCTGCAATATTAAAAGATGGTGTTAACTTACATACATTTACAATAATTGTAAACTCTGTATGAATACAGATTCAATAATAAACGAAAAATTTTAAATTCAATATATTTAAATAAGATAAAATAATTTTAATATTGATTGTATTATTTTGTACTTCAATTATTTTTGTTTTAGAATTAATTAATAAAAAAATTAATAATTAACGTTTCCACTTTTAGCACCCTGTAAAGCTCTCCCAAGTTGTTCATCATATAATGCATTGTTACTAATCTGTCTGTTCATTGATGGATTTAGATCGATAAAGGAACGTGAAGCCGTTGGAGTTCGAACTAGTTGTTGATTGAGCTTTTGAATTAACATTTTTGTTGTTTTCTTGAATTATTTTACGTGTATTGTTGTTCTGAAGCGTTCGATCTTGTTCAAATTGTCTGCAAGATTATAGTTTGCAACAAGAATGAGTTTAAGAGCATCAAAATGAGGAGGATTTATTTTGACTACATTGAAATCGTTTGATTCTCTGTCTAAAGTTAAAGAAACTGATGTAGCAAAATTAAGTACTTGAAAATATTTTTTCAAATAATTGTCTTGACCCATAACAGAAGATATTTTTTGACACATTTTGGAAACTATTCCAATTGAAAAAAGATTGGATTCAGAAGCTACTCTGATTAAATCAAATATTTTGTTTTTGTTTTGAATGATCATTTTTAAGTGTGATAGATAAATAGGTGGCACAATTTGTTATTCGCTTTTAAGAAAATTGAATAATTTTTCCAATCGTGTAATCAATTCATTTGCTTCAATTTTATATTTATTGATATGTGTTAAAGACTGTAGAAGCTCGTTTTGCGAAGACTATAATAGTAATAAACACAAGAAGAACAACATTTTGATCAACTATTTTAACTAGATTTTTTTTTTCAAAAATAATTGAATTATCAATAAAACTCGAATTTGACTAATTCACAATAAGTATATTCCAAAATGGATTTAATATTGATTTTAAAATGTAAATTTGTCATCAAACATTGATGCATTTAATCAAAAATTTAAAAACACTCTAAATTTGTAATGAAAACTAAAACATGTTTATTATTCCCTTTATTAAAAATAATCCATTTACAGTCATGCGAAAAAGCTGTCGCGTTTGGAAAAACCTGTCTCGGGTGGTAATGAACTATTCTAGTACTATAAACAAATGATCTGAAATAGAAAATGTTATTTGGAAATGCCGAATATTTTTATTCGATTTTTGTGAAATGACCCTGCAAATAAATCGAATAGAAGCTATACTGTATAGTAAGTAATTATAAATTTACTATAAAATATTTTCAAG
>NW_004440399.1:26179-31981 GCF_000330505.1 Entamoeba invadens IP1
TGTCTTTGATTAAATTTATTTTTTGGAAATAATTATATTTTTTGATTGTATATTTATAGTAATATTATAACTCGTTATATAGTTTCGATAATGAATAAAAAATGCCGCGGACACGAAAATAATAAAAAAGACACCATATACACATAAAGGACGTCCTTTATAGCGGGAGGACGTCCTTAAACCACAAAGGACGTCCTTCGGCCTATATTCCCGTCCTTCGTCCCCATGTCCGTCCTTTCTCTTTAGTTTTATTTTGGAAAAACAATAATAATAAATGATCAACCAAATATTATAAATTTAATATTGTTTATTATATTCAAACACAAATAAACTAATTACGCAAACAAAATAAAATACTCATTTATAATATTAATGACGTCATCACTAATTATGCAAAATTGTCAGACTTCAAATCGTCGACAAACATAAACATGTTATTTACGAATACTTCATTTACACCTGTATGTTTTCGGCGTTTTATAAATGTATTTACAAATATACAATCGTGTTGTCATTTTTAACATTTAACCGTTAAAAAGTTTTTGGGATGTTATTACAACTTTATATCAGTCGAACTATCGCTATTATTTAGTTATATTTAGTATTAATTATATTATAATGAACCAAACAGACTTGTATATCACCATATTTTTTCTTTTAAGTATTGCTTTTTTATTAGAATAAAAAAAGTCATATTTTTGTTGATAA
The DNA here is from genome assembly GCF_000330505.1 of Entamoeba invadens IP1. Lineage (NCBI taxonomy): Eukaryota > Evosea > Mastigamoebida > Endamoebidae > Entamoeba > Entamoeba invadens. The sequence continues at coordinate 26,888 of NW_004440399.1, forward strand.
TAGTATATTAATAGTATAATGCTATAAAAAGTATTATACCAACATTTTACAAAAATATAAAAGCTACCACCCAAATTGTTTAGAATATGCAACGAATTGATGGATACCACATGATGGTCATTTCCCAATATTTTGAATCCATCAAAGACTTTGTGGCACTTGAGTTTGTGTGTAAAAAGTATAACAACAATATGAGTAAATTCCACTTCAACCCTATTCGCCTCACGTCTAAAACAATTAACTATTTTCCATCAATCGAAACACTCAATATTTGGACTGAAGACGATGAAACTTTTGGCAATGATTTCATGTTGTTATTTAACGACAATACATATCAAACTGACAGACAAAAATGTATGAAAGTTAACAAAAAAGACTTTTATAAAATTGTTGTCTGGTACCAAGTTGATTTCGATACATTTCACAAAGTTGCCAAACTCGAAAACGCGATTTTTGAATTTAAAGATATTTGTTACAGCACTTCAGATGTTGTGAATTTTGGAACTCAAATACCAAAACTGGTAACATCACTGATGCGGTCGTGTTATGAAAATTGTAACACAATAGAACAAATAGACATTCCAAATACTGTAACTTCGATTGGACATTTCTGTTTTTCAATGTGTCTTTCATTGAGTGAAATCACAATACCAACACGCGTCATTTCAATGGGTGAGTGCGTCTTTTTGGGATGCGCCAAACTTAAAAGTGTAACACTTCCGTGTTATATGACGACACTAAATCCACACACTTTTGGGTTTTGTTGTGGTTTGACATGTGTGAATTTACCACCTGGCTTGGTATCAATTGGAGATAACTGTTTTGAATTTTGTTATTCACTTCAAGACATTGTGATTCCTGACAATGTCACAACATTAGGGAAATTCTGCTTCTCTGGGTGTAAAGCACTTCATTCTGTTCTATTGCCTAAAAAGATGAGAGAAGTTGGTAGCGGATGCTTTAGAGAGTGCAAGGCATTGGCTCAAATTATCATACCAGAAAATGTCACGATGATTGGGTCGAATTGTTTCCCACCAAATACAAATTTGGTGCAATAATCTATTTGGAATATGATTTGAATACATTGTCAAACGAAAAGTGAAAATATACTACTTCTGGCTAGTATTTAAATACTACAATATACTATATTTATTGTTTTTTTTGTTCCAAACTATTTTAAAAAAAATATTAAATTTTACTATTAAATGATAATATTTTATAAACTTTAAAAAAATGAGAATAATAAATAATAAAAATACAGTCAAAGGCATCTATTTGTCGTGAATCCAGCAGAAAAACGTATCTATTTGTCGTACATGAGTGAATTTTGTAGAAAATTCATATTAATATTGAAATTTATTTTTTATTAAAAATTTAGTTTTTAATTCAACAAAAGTTACAGACTCGAGAACAAAATATTTAATTGTCGTACACCAAAATGATTGGGCAGTTGTGCGACAATTAAGCAACTTCGACAATTATAATAACGACAAATAGACGCCTTTGACCGTACTTTCCACCTATTTATATAGAATAGGTGGAAAAAACTCTAATTCTATAACAATTACTATATTTTATTATAAACAACCATTTATTATTAGTTTCTATTTTTATTACAATTTAATTTCATATAACTGTCGAGCCGAATAAAGAATTCAATTAATATATCGAGACGCCTCTATTTGAGACTAAATCCTGAATTTGTACACAATACTAATGAAAATTACAACCATAATAATTTTCATTTGGTTAGACATGTTGACTCCTTTACATGGAGGTTGATTCAATTCACGCATAGATTAAATGATTGACAAACTTAAACGTTCAATTTTTATTTCTTATTTTTTTTATTTTTTGTTTTTTTTTGGAGTTTTAATTAATGTTTTTGAAATAATATAAATAAAATAAAATACTATTATCAAAACGCTATAACTATATTATATAGTTTATTCAACTGTTATTGTTAAATTTGAATCTTGACTTTCATTTTTTTGTGTTTTAAATAACATTTAAATCAAATGTAAATCTTTAAATATCAAAAATGGTCCATCTTGAAAGGTTTTTTCTAACAAATGTCGCAATTTATCTAAACGAAGTTTCTTCACTTCTTCCGTTTATACTTGTATCAAAGACGTGTTGTTCTGCTCTTCAGTCGTTATATATCAACCCATCATTCAAAGTTATTACACCCTCTTATGTCACCGACCTTCCAGGCCGTTCAGTTGGTTGCTTTATGGAGCAACTTCTTCATTACGTGTCATCATTTGTTAAGTATTTTCCAAAGCTTCAGACCCTCCACGTTCCTTCACTATTCTATCACATTTCACACCACATTCTTCAAAAAGTTACTTTGATATAAACTGATAGACTGCATTGTAACACCGAACATTTTTTATATTCATATATTACAAGAGAATTTGGAAATGTTTATACAATTAGAAAATATTATAATGAAAAATTAGAAAAGGGGTGTGCTGGAGATATCATGTTTGAACACGACGGAGTATTTATTGAAAAATTGAAGACACTTTCAGTCACCGATTCTGATACTTTTGATTATATTTTTACGGGTAAAAAGAATTTTGAAAAACTTGAGTGGATCTATTTTGACTTGACTCAAATAAATGTTACAGAGTATAAAAAAGTCATCAAAAATTTATTTGCTCTTAAACAAATAGAAGTTACTTGTAACTTGGAAGATGTCAAAGACGTCTATGTAAATATTCCAAACGTTCGATGGGTGTTTTACATCAAAGAATGTGATGATAAAAATTATGAAGAAGAAACCAAAATCGAAATTTTCAATTTTATAAAAACAGTAGGAAAACTGGTGTTGGACTTTAAAGAGAATTTTGCTGTGAATGGCGCAATTTTCGAGAATATAGAAAATGCCGAAATTGTCGATAAAAATTATTTAAAATATTCAGAAACGTTCAAACAATATCAGATGTATCCCACAGAAGCAGTTGTTAGTACAATAAATTCTATGAATACAATTCAATTTAACTGATTTCAAAGAGTAGATTCAGAAGTGGATATACATAACACAGACAAAGATGTCATAGATCTACATGGATACCCAATTATAGACATCACTATTAATACGAATGAGTGTGTTGATGTCGCAGCAAGTGTGAAAAAGGTGACGACATCACAACGAGTAATTAATTTATACTCAAGCACCCAAACAACAATAGAAGTGTGTTTTAAAAATGTTGAAAAGAAGCAAAAGAGTGGAAGTGTTGAGTATACACTATTATCTGTTATAGTGAACGTTACGGGTAAAACCACAATCGATATCGATAAAATTTGTTTGAAAAATTACACAACAGTAAAAGCAGTTATGGTTAGAGGGGTCTTTGATTTCAATTTTGGTATTTTTGAGATGTTAAATGAGCTAACAATAACATTAACAGAACCACCAGATATTTCTGAGTCAAATGACAATTCAATTTCGCAGAATAATGATGATCAAGACGATAAAGAAAATAAAACACTTAAAAATCAAAGTATTAGAGAAAGTTCACATGAGAGTGAAGAAGACTATTATAACAATATGAAAATTGCAATCGATCTCTCAAATTTACACATCAAAAAACTCACATTAATTTCGTGTAATGATTGTGACATTAAAATACCAACGACTACAACTTCTCTTTCTATTGCAACAAGTCATGGATGTCATATAACGTCATCTTCTCTCTGTTTCCTTGACAAATTTGATATCGACAAACATTCATATTGTATTTATTGTACCAACATCCGATACAATCACAAAGTGGCTGTCTATAATTACAACTGGCGGTGTATGTGTATCGAGTGTGATGAATATCGTGCGCTTACTGATGTACCAAATGACGGTGTTGTTCTGACGCGGTTATATCGAAATTTTGATTGTCGAAATGACCCGACGTATCATGCCACGGAGCTTGGAACGATGTTTCTTAGTGCAAATACAGAACACGAGTGTAATTCTTGGTATTGCGTGACAACTCAAATTAAAAATATCCAACACGGCGCGTTTAAAAATTGGAAACTAGGCAGATGTGTTGTGATCAAAGCGCCACTTTTAAAGATCCCCAATGAATGTTTTACAAACAGCGAAAACATTGAGGAAATTGTTCTTCCACCGACTATTCAAACACTCGGAAAAAGAGCGTTTTATAATTGTAAAAGTCTGAAAACTATTAATATTCCAAGCAATGTCAAATGTCTTGGAAACAAACTCTTTTGTGGGTGTTCAAGTTTGTCATACATCCAACTTCCAAGTGCAATCACAAAAATCGAAAAAATGTGTTTTAAAAATTGCAAAAATTTAAAAACCGTCGAGACACAAAACAAAATTGTGGTATTGGGTGAAGACTGCTTTGCCGGGTGCGAATCTCTAAAACTCGATTTTTCTTTTATAATTGAAAATTCTTCACCAATCGAATTATCAAAATGCCACTTCAAAAAATGTAAGTGGTTGACTTCATTTGACATTCCATCGTCTGTGACACACATTGGAGACGACTGTTTCTTTGGGTGCACCGGGTTAACAGAAATGACTATTCCCAACACAGTAATTTCCATGGGAAGTCGTGTATTCAACGAGTGTAGTAATTTAAAAACATTATACGTTTCTGATGGAATACAAATGGCTAAACACTGGTTTAATGGATTAAATAACATCGAAACTCTTCATTTACCATTGTGTGTTGATAAACTGTGTGATTTCAGATTTTTTAATATGAAAATGTTGAAATCAGTAAATCTTCCAAACACGTTGAAAACCGTTGGAATTGGATGTTTTAAAGGATGTGTATCACTCACAACAATAATAATACCTGACAGTGTCTCTTATATTCCAACTTCATGTTTTGAGGGATGTGGCTTGGTTAAATTAGTATGTAAGGCGAAGCGATTTGGCAACAAATGTTTTTACGATTGTGAAGATTTGGAAGAAGTTTTTACAGAGGCGGATACCGCTGGTGACGAAGCCTTCATGAATTGTATAAATCTCGTTAAATTCATTAATAACGGAAATTTTTCTGTTGGAAAAGGGTGTTTTAAAAACTGTGGGAAACTTAAAAAATTTGTTGGTAAAATAAAAAA
>NW_004440399.1:32081-34409 GCF_000330505.1 Entamoeba invadens IP1
ATCATGTTTATATTATTGTAAAACGTTAAACATTAATACAAATTGGAAAAACATTGAAATTGCTTACTCTGTCAATGATAACTAAATGACTGTTTGTTTTGAATTTTATCTGTTGTTTACATTTTGGGGATATAAACCTTATTTCAAAAATCAGACCCAGTGTTATTTTTATACCTTTTTGTGTTTTTTAGTTTTATTTTATAAAAATACTTCTAACTACTTGGAGACTTTATTAACAATATGAAAAAAAAACGATTATTTTTTTGTTCAACTTACTTGATTTCATCTTAAATTTCTTAAATACAGTATAACAACGGAAGAGCGGTACCTCTGAAGAGCGGGTTCTCTCAAGAGCGGGCATTGTTTTAGACTGAAACCAAAAATAGAGTTCTTTATCGAGCGGTAATTAAGGTTTGATTGGCTAAAAATGCCCGCTCTTGAGAGAACAAAATTACCACACCCGCCCGCTCTTGGGAGGTTTTACTGTAATTTGGACCTTGTTTTTAACATAGAAAACGGTCTTAACATAGAAAAAAAAAGTAATAAAAATGTATTGTTGTTTACTATTTTTTAGGGAAAAATCCTCCAATTTAACGGTATAATATAGTATATTTTTAAATTAAAAAATTGAAATCATCACAAAACACCACAATAAAATGAATAAAATCCCAGCCAAAATAATACTAAAAAATAAATAATAATAAAGTGTGTAATTATTTAATAATTTAACCCTTCGAGGACGGGAAAAATCAAAATTTGTAAAAAATAAAAATCTTAGCCAATTAGAATGTAAATGTGACCTTTTTTTCTTTAATTTTTTCAAAAAAAGCTAGACACCCTGGAACGACGGCTCTAGTAAATTTTTATAGTAAATTGTTATAAATTATAGTAAAAAAGTGAATTTTTTGTTGAAGTTGGGATGAACAAAGGTTCACTTTTTTGATTGATCCTTTCGGAAACAAGTCACAATTCAATGGAAAAGTCAGATCAAACATTAATTAAGATGTCTACAACTAATTACAATAATAAAATTAATTATAAAATATAACAAAGACCAAATTGCATCATAAAACATACTGGTCCGGAATATTCAAAATCAATTACATCATAAAATAACAAAGAAAAAATAATAAAGCATAGACTTTGAGGTGTCTTGAAATTTAAATATGCAATTGATCTCAAAAACAATTACAAGGGAAAATAAATAGATTTGTTTGTAAACTTTGAAAAATACAAAAATTTAAAAATTGGGTTTTACTATTTTTTGTAAAAGAAATAAGATAAGAGGTAAAGACACTTTTGTTTGTTCCGACTTTGAAAAAAATCTTAGAGAAAATAAGTGTAAAATAAACAATAAATATCTAAAATACATTTTCAAAAGTATCAAAAATCGAGAAAAAATTATAAAAACAAACTTTAACAATCAAAATAGTCGTGTTTAAATAAACTTTGATCACCATGAGGTTTTATGGTCACTCGTCGAAATTCACGTCGTGCCACTGTCGAGGAAGCAAGATATGAATTCATTGTTTGTAATTTGAATATTTTTATCATTTTCAAACAAAAACAAAAGGCAAAACGTGTTTTATGCAATCTATTTAGAATATAAAGATTTGTATTTGGTAAATAAATGTTTATTTTGCAGCCACTGTTTATTTATTTTCGAATTATGCATTTTGGGGCAACAAACAAAAAACTTATAGTAAATGTATAGAGATAATGAAAAACAAAGAAAAACACAAGTGTAAAGACATCATGATACATACCAATGACAACACTTTAAACTATAATTTATAATAAAATAAATTAATGTATTATTAATAATTTATCATGTTATTTATAATAATTTTATAAATATAATTGTTATATATTATAGTTACAACCAACAGACATAATTTTGACACAATAACACATCAACAATCATATCTTTACTACAACGTGATTTCATCGAAGTGATAAGTGAACACATTGATTTAACAATGTTGTGTAATTAAAACTATATTGTATTTTATGTATAGTTATAACAAAAATGGTATAATGACCCTTATTTATAATGTTATCATTGTGGAAGATACACAGTGTTTAGAATAAAGCGCGTTTTGGCTGAAAACATATCGTTCAAATTTAAAACAAAACAAATTAGCATTTAATTTATATAAACAGAAACACACTGGTTTAGTGAATGATCAACAAAATGATTATATGTGATATAATTGATGTAGTTGTTAAATAGATAACAATTTAAATTATTTGGATTTTAAAATTGATTACAAACTTTATTTATAATATTATTTTACCATTAATGATATAAAATCTAAAATAATAATA
>NW_004440399.1:34509-43655 GCF_000330505.1 Entamoeba invadens IP1
TAAGAAATAGGCAAACAATTGTTACTTATAATAATATGAACAGTTATAGTTAAAAATATTAGATAATTTATAATGTATTGTTTATTCGATTGATTTTGTAACGAATTGTGTTTTGTGTTTTTAAATAGATTTTTTGTTGAATTTTTAAAAAATAAATACAGTAAGGTTCAGGCAGTGCCACCAAAAAAAATTATTGGAAGTGAATTTTGAAAATTTTGTTCCAACCCATTAAAATTTTAAATGTGGTGGTTGAAAAAAATTAATTCAAATAAACAAATAACATTTTAAGGTTTATAGAAATGTTATTCGATAAACCTTCAACAATAAATATATAACGTCAGTTACAAAAATAAATTAAGCAAAAATAGCAAGATAAAAATGACCAATAAAAAGTGTAAAAAAGTTCAAAAACATTAAAGATTACTTTTTTCACATTCTTTTATTCTTTTAGACTTCTTTGCAATGTTTAGCAAACATAAATTATTATAACGAGTCAATTAATTATGCACAACTTCTTGTTCTGATCACATTTGTATTTTTTGGTTCATTTCATAAAGTTTTGAAATAGTTGTTTGAAGAATGTGAAACCGCCCTGTTTCTTCCATGGATATAACAGTCATACCTCTGATTGATTCGTTTCAATGCCCGTTCCTCCGTGTTAACAAGAAAAGAGATCTCTTGTCGCTAGTCATACCCCATACCAAAGTTCATCCCCTGTTACCACTTTCTCAGTCCTTTTTTCGACTTTTTAACTATTGATAAAGAACTGTTAGTCTTTTTCCCTTTCATGCGTAAACGCTTTTTCAAGCTCAGTTTCTTCTACCAAATCTACATCCGTCTTATAGGATCGATTCACCCTATTCCAATTAATGTTGTCTAGGAACCTTTCTCCTCTTCAGTCCTTAGATATTTTTTTCCTCTTCTAAGTATTTGCTACTTCCACCAAGATCTGTACTCAAGTCTGTTTCAATAGAAATTACTTCTCTACCTTTATCACTCACGTATTCTTGACACCGTGCATTTTCTTACTCCTCATGTGATCTATGTTGTAAATATTTTGTAGATGGAGTTTTTAAAATGTGTAAACTTTTGAGAGAAATTCATTTTTGTTTATTTTTATTATTATTTAGAATTTGTTTGGCGGTGATTTGTTTATTTTTAATTTATAATAACTAAGTCATATGTATATTATTACAAATAATTTAAAATGAATTATAATTTTTATTAAGTTCAATATTTTTATTAAAAATAACAAAAAGCTTTTTATTTTCAAATTATACAACTAGTTTATTTTAATTATAATTATCTAAGAAAAATTGGCATAAGGTGTAATGACCACACTAAATTTACTGTTTTGTTTTATAAATTTATATAAAAATGGCAATATTTTCATTATTATTAAAAACCGCCTACATCAGTCTAAAATTGTATAAATTTGCGGGCACTTGTCATGTTTTAAGAAAATTCGTTATTCTTGGAATTTACAAATTGAAGAAAACTATTACAGTTAGTCGAATCAACCTTCTGCAACGAAACAGCCTTCTGCAGATTGTTTTTCAAAAATAACCATAAATAATAACAATTTAAACCATTTTTAATAGTATTTTTTTCAACTTCAAATGGATATGTTTTTATCTACAGTAATTTTTTAATACACCTTCTGCAGTATATAATTGGTCTTATAAATATCAAAAAGTTAAAATAAAACCAAACTAAAAATGAACAATACTCAGTTAACGAACTTTACTGTTTAACAAGTGATTGACATGTATTGATCATCAAGTCATTCAAGTTCAATCATGTCTTTTTCATATTGCAACTGATCCAATTCTTCTTTTGTTAAAGGCCTTCTTATACCATTATCATCAAACAATGGCATACTTAATATTTCTTTATCAGTTTCACACAATGTTTATTCGGTGATAACTGAAACTTGCGTTTCTTGGGTATTTGTAACAAACAAATTATTTACCGATTGGTTTGGAACAGACATTGGTGTGCTTTTTTCGGTTTCGATTGGTAACCACTGTGTTGATTCAATTTCATTGTATAATTCGATTACTGTTCTTTCGTTTACATCTGTCGCTCTACACAATTCAATTTTGTTTTCAGGAGCTCTGAGTTTTTCCAAAACTTCTAATGGTGGAGTTGAGATAAGAGTTTTAAGAAAAACACTTGCGCTTTCAATGTTGACATAAACTCTTTTTCTTCCATTGTTGATGATACATTTATATCCAGCACGCAAAAATGACGCCTCTATTGTTTCTGGAACTGCTTTTTTATAGATGGTTTTCATTACTTTGTTTATCTGACAAGTAATTAGTGTTCCCCATTTGGCTCTTGAATCCTTTATTGCTCGTTTTGTTATCGGATCTTCCAATGAATTTATCCACTTTATTAATGATTTTTCTAATTTGGATTGGTCTAATATTGGTTGTTCGTCGCTTGTTCTTTGTTGTAAATCATTTGAAATTTTATCTGAACACTGGGTTTTTAAATTGATTTGTTGAGTGGTTTGACAAGTGAACAGTGGTGTAGTCGTGTTTGAGCATTTTTTAACAACACCAAATAAACACAAATCGAGTGGTTGTGATAAATGACTACTATGAGGTACTATAAAATGCAATATTATGTTGTGCGATGCAAACAATGATTTTAATCTTTCATCAATATTTGCCGAACAATTATCTAATATAATAACGGCTTTCACATCACTGTTTAAACCAACTTCGGATCTTCTCTTTACAATGTAACCCAAAACGCGTTCAATCATCCAAGTTTGAAAAATATATTTGTTAATAAAACCACTCGGATTTGAATAAACTGTCAAATCTGTGAAACTCAATGATACTGAATTGCTAAAATGTTTGTTAGGAATCACCATACCAGGAGTGACAAATTTACCGTCAGCTGATATGCAAGCTATTACAGTTGATCTTTTGCAATTTCTTGATATTCCAACTTTATGTACAACTTTGGTTTTATCGGTAAACACTCTAACTTTTTTACTGTCGGAGTATTCATTGAAACCTATTTCGTCGATGTTAAAAACTAATTCGAAAGGTGTTCCATTGAAGTTTTCAGCAAATGTTATATAATTGTCTAACACATCGTGTGGTTTGCATTAAACCCTTTCCAGTTCGTCTGGATTAACAACAACAGTTGTTTTATTGTGGTATTTTGCAACGTGTTTTACAATTCCGTCAATTGTTATATTGAATGTTGGTTCAAATTGTTCGCAAATTGAATGAATGAAATATGGAGTTCCTGCTTTTGAGTTTCTCTGACAATATTTAAACACTTCACTAATTGCTACATCCATTTCGAAAGTAAAATTTGTGTGTTTTTTGGTTCAATTGCATATTGTTTTAAGTGTGTGTGAATGGATCCTCCTGTTAATCCGAACAAAACACCCAATGTTGCCTCGCTTGTTTTGTAAGTATTGTATATCATCTGTATCTGATTTACTTCTGTTGTGTTCATGAAAACGTCGTCTTCCAATTGTAAATACAATTCTTCGGATTCTTTAATGTTTTAGGGATGGTTGTTGTTTTTTTCGTCAACATACTTTTTGATTTTGGAATATTTGAAATCATTTCAATTCGGCTTAAAGCGGGGTTTCGTTTGCTCTTTTGTATTGGTGTTTCAAAGTCGATTTCATAATTACCATCGATTATCTTACGTTTTATTTCATCAACAAATGTATCAGTGTTCATTAATGATTAATTTTAGTTTAAACTCATAATCAAAATAAAAAATCGAAATTTTATGTAAATTATTATCCGATCCAATAATAGCTGCAGAAGGTTAATTCTTTGCAGAAGTTTATTTCGTCTAGCTGTAATATAATAATTGTTTTATTATTTTTTATAGCAAATAAATACAAAAACATTTATTTTTATGGAATAATTTCAATTTTTGTATTTATTATTAAATAATAATATAACTATTATTTACTAAAATACAGAGGTTTATTATCGGCATATTGTTTACTATATATTATAGTTTTATTTGATTAATTATTAGATTATTAAAGAACGTCTATATCCCAGTTTTTAAAGCATTATATTTATTGTCTATTAAAATTTTTAATTATTAACACTAATAATAATTATTATTAGTTTTAGTTTAAAAAATAAAATAATTACTACTAATTATAATTATTTAGATAATATATTTACTACTCGCAGGTTTATGATTAATAATATTTTACTAGTGATTGCATTTAATAAATAAATAATTACGGCACTCATATTAAAAATGGTAATTTTAAAAATGATTTAGAATTTTTTGGGTTAAAAAATCTTCCCATTGTTTAAATGAAATTCACTTCCGATAAAAACATACCTTTTGGTGGCACTGGTTCAGTGTTCGGGGAATTTTTTTTTCAAAATTTAAGACGAGAAAAAAATTTTTGTGCCAAAAATGATTATTTTTTTATAAAAACGTCCAATATAAATAATGTTTATTTTTTGCTTCTTTTTTTGTGGATTATAATGGGCTGTTTTTAAATATCAAAACACAACATAAAATACGTCAAAGTATTTTATGAATAAAATATATTTTAAGTAAAAAAATGAAAAACACACAAATATTTAAATTGATAAAACATTGTAATGATTAATTTATATATATTTTAACACAAATTGATATTTTGATATTATTATTAAATAGTTGACAAAATAAAATTTACTATATTAATTAAAAATATAAATTATATAATTGGTATTTAATATTATAAAATACTAAATAACAGTTAATTAATATTTAAATTAAAAAATATAAACAATATCATTAAAAATTTGATTTTATATATAAATATATATTATTAATTTAATTTATTTATTTTATAAAAGTATTAAATATATTTGTGTGATCCATCTCGCATACTTGTTGTTTGTAACGCATTGTGTGACATAAGATTGTATTTAATAAAGGTTTCACAGCGTTTTATATACTTTATTGTTATGCATATGATCCAAAACAGCCCTTTTCAACACGACAAACACAAGATCTTATTTATTATATTCCTAACAATTTCCATTTTTTGAACCTGTTTTTAATGTTATTATTTTTGGTTTTTAGATCAGTAAAACTCTGAATTTTTTTCGATCCAAAAATACCAATTTCATTTAATAGTTTATTGGATAGTTTATTTTTTAAAATATTATATTACAAAACAAATATAAATCTACACACTTCTTGAAATGTCATTAACAAAGATTGGTTGCAAAAACAGTTGTAAGTTTACCAAATGTATGTTTCGACAATAATATATGTGGTTATAAAAACATAAAAACACTAAAATGCCCGGTTATAATAATAAAACGATTTAAAACAATCATTAATAAAAATAATCCTTTGTATTAAATATTAGTATCATAGTATCATTATCGATTAGTACACAATCAATTCAATCAAAAATATAACACCTTAATTCCTATTTTAAACTCGTTTCAAATTTTTTACAATTCTTGAAAAAAATATAACCAATTATATTAAAATGTTTTATCTTTAAAAACAATAAAAAAGGAATAAATGTATAACATTTTTGTTTCAAAATTTCAAACTACATTGATTTTTATCAATTTTATCAATAAATAAATAATATATTTTATTTATTACACAAGTTTTGAGTACTTTGAACAACACAAAATCAATAAAAATATAAAAAGCGATTATTATTCTTCTTTGTTTAAATAATCTCGTTTCAAAAAATATGAGTTCATGTTTACCAAAAAAATGCTTAAAAACAGGCACCAAAAACAATACAAAAAAGCTAGACAAATATTAAAACGTGGCAGCTTTCAATTTAATTTATAGTTCAAAAAAATAATGGTTTTTGTTTTTTTCACTTAAACTTTTTTAGCGACTCTCGAAACAATGCGAGAGACACTTTGCGTGAAAATGTAATTTTTGTTTAAATTTAAAAATTTTCAATAAAAAAATAAAATGTTAAATATAGATAACTTTGCTTTTAAGATAAAATAATGGCCGAAAAAATAAAAATAGTATCTTGTCATTTTAGAGGTTTATATGCTTAACAAAAGAGGATATAATTTTTGTTATTTTGGATATTTCTAAATAATTCTGTAGTTTTAAAACATAATATTATAACAATTGTTTTAAATAACACAAAATTGTTATTGTAAATTAATAAAATAATATAAACGTATTGTTACAATTTCACTTTTATTAATATTTTCAATGTTTATAAAAAAATAATAATATTTTAAACACTTTGAATTATATAGAGAACGGTAATTTCATCGTAAACAATAAAATATTTGAAAACCAAGTAATCTAAATTATAAGAAGTCTTAAATACGTTTGAATTTAAAAATTGGTTTTAAATTTAAATGATGTGTAAATCTAAATTTAAATAATAATAAATTTGTAACATCAACCAATTGTCAATATACTGACTAAAATAATATTAGTACATTTCAATTTATAATTACTTGATATGTAATATGTCAGTTATTTTTTTTAAAAAATATATCTATATAATAAATAAAAATTAAATTCTTTTTATAAACTCATATATTTATTGTTTCAATTTTGATTTTACATGAAAAATAGAAATAATGTAATAAAAATATTAAATTTTTTTGTTGTAAATTGATCAAAAAAATTACAAATGTTGTGTAAATTAAATTAAATTCAAAATCAACATCAAAACTTGGAGTCGCCTAATTGTTTATTAAATTTATATTTATTTAATTACTCAATTAAAAACATTTTTATTTAAATATACTTTTACATTTAAAATAAATGTTTTGTTATAAACTTATTTCACAAAATTAGACATTTTATATTTATATATTATGTTTTCTAGATATTAATATATTTTGTACAATCTATACATGTTTTATTTATCATTATTTTATTTTATTTTTGGTTTTTTTGATTTATATTTTTTTACTCATTTCAATTTTCTTATTTTAAAAAGATGAAATATTATAATTTATAAAACATGAAAAAACAAATTCATACCCAATTTTATTTCACAATCACAATTAAATCAATATCACAACATTTAACAAAACGATTAAAAAAGATTTTTTTACAATTTGTTAAATTAAACAATAACAACAAAAAACAAGACTTAATTATAAAAATATTATTAAATTAAACCAAAAAGTGAATTGAATTATATTGAAACCACATGAAATTAATCAAAACACAGTCAGTAACAAAACATTTTTAATTTTTGTTGTGTAGAAAATATTAATACACATATTATAAAAGGTAAAAATATAAGAAATACAATAATAATGTTTGTATATTTAATATTAAAGATTTAAAATATAAATTAAGATAAAAAACACTTTTCTTATCCAAAAATACAATTCAATTGAACAATTATCATTCGTTTTTGTGTGTTATTTTATTTAGAATTGTTTTTTTATTAATATATTATGAAATTTGTTTAAAAATTAAATAAAAAGACAAAGCAAATTAAGTGACCATTTCGACAAAAAATAATAACATAAATAACATTTGTAAATCAAACACTTTCTATTTATTTTAGTCATTATAATAAAATGTATGATAACATCATTTAGTTTTAAAACATTTGTAAATAACTTTTATTATTTCAATTCAAAATTATTATTTTTGTTTTCCTTAAAAACTATTTTTTTATGACAGTGTAGTTAGAGAATCAAATAAACGGTATTACATTGAATGTTTTACTGGATATTTTTGTAGTAATTATAAAAATAATTATGATACAAAAAACATCTAAGATAACACAAAACAATTTGTTGCATAAAATTTATTACACATTTTTATTTTAAATAAAATCAATTATTATTTTTATAAACATTTCAAATTTTAGTTGAAAAAATTCCAAAAATCGATATGTTAGAGTTTGTGTCCAAAGTTTCTGGATTAGATAATTAAAATAAAATAATTATTATGATTATTAAAATTCAAATTAATATTAATCCATTTAATTACGATGTAAAGGAAACGTAGTTCTTTCAGCAATAATTATCAATCTGTTGTTTTTTGTTAACTTAGGTTGATTCAAAATATTTAAAAAAAGATAAAAAACTTATCATTTTTAATGAAATTTACTCCTTTTTTATTTTTTAAACATTTTTTATTATTATCAATAAACAATCATTATTGACATTAATTTGACAACACTATTATTGAAACAAACAAATTAAAATTATAATACACTAACAATCATTGATTTTTTAATTTAAATTATGTAAATAAAATACATTTTACTTGTATTTATTTTTAAGTAATTACAATTGAATTAATTACATTGATATCTCTATTTTTAAGAATTTTATTTGATATATAACAAAAAGGTTGTATGTATGATAAACACAATAAATAATCATTTTCAATGAATATATATGTTTGTTGTAAAATCAATTTATTTTTTGCAATAAACCTTAAAACTGCAGTAATTGTATTAAATTGTTATATTTGGATCAAAATATCATTATAACAATCTTTTTAAATGATCATAATATTGTTATTGTTTTTGTTTTTAAAAATAGCAAAACAAGAACACAACCAATTATAATATACTAAAATTGAAAATTAATGTTGAAATATTAATAGATTGTAATGTTTTTATAATGTTTTGTATTAAAAATAAATTAAATAAAATAACTTTGGCGTCGTCGACTTTTGATATATAATTTAATTATTTGTTTTGTTGGTTTTAATTATCAAATATAAAAATACTTATTTTTAAGAAAATCACTTTATGATAATTTGGAAAGTTTGTAACATTCTTCAGTTTGTTTTATTTGTATTAAAAAGTTTTGTATTTTATTTACAATCAATTTAATAATCAGTTGTAAATAACGTTTTCATTATACATTGTATACAAATAAACTATAATTTTAATATTGTTATTGTCATAATGTTAAAAATATTAACATACAGATTTATATTTAAAAACGTATTGAAAGTGACATCTATATTAAAAAACGATAATCTTAATACTTTTTATTAAATGTAAAAAATATTTAAATATCATTAAAGTCAGTTTTTTAACGTTATCTTGTCTTAAACGTTATCTGGTGGACAAAAAAGCTACAATTATGTCTAAACATCGAGCATTTGGTAAAATGTGAAAAACTCAAAACAATTAGAATAGATTTTTGTAAGGG
>NW_004443624.1:0-1016 GCF_000330505.1 Entamoeba invadens IP1
ATTTATGATGTCATAAATTTAATATTTGAATATTTATTAATGAGCGGCTAAATAATAACATTATAACAATAACAAACGTGTCAAATGACACCGTAAAATATTTTGTATTTGTTTTTTTGACAAGAGTCAATGTTTGGCATTGCTTAATTTTTGTTGTTTGCCTTTTTCTTCTTTCAACTTCAATATATTTTTTAAGTTTGTTCAATTTTATTTTTCAACTTTTTTTCAACAAAGTAGAATTTAAAAAGAATCTAAAAATGGGTCTAAATTTTTTCAAATTATTTTTTTAGTTTTATTGACCAAAAAATTAAACCCGAAAAAACAGTAAAAATATGACGTAAAATTGTTCTATTATTCTCAAAACCCTTTTATTTAGTATTCAATTGAAAATTTATACCTTCACTTCACTGCCTGTACATGTTAGAAACGTAATATTAAAAATTGAAGAAACACTACAATTTTTAAGTACATCTGTTTTTGTTAATTTGATATCTAAAATATTTGCCATTAACACTTAAAATATCGCCCTTGTTTTTGTTATAACCTGTTTTTACAGGGATATTAATCAAATTTTTGATTATTTTCCTTTTTTGGCTTGTGTATAGTTTATGCACATAATATAAACTCTAAAAAAACGGAAATTTATTTAATAAACTCGAGATTTCCCCGATTTTTAGACCACTTGAATTTTGTTCAATGTTATTTAAGGTGTTAAATATTAATAAAGTCTGTTTTCTATTTAGCGATATTCTAAAAATATAACAAAGAAAAGAACTAGACCGAAAATATTAAACTATTATTTACTATACTCAATATCGCCAATTAACTCGCCGACATAACTAATCCGCAACAAACCAATATTGCTAAAAAGAGCAGTGTTTTTGTTTGTTTGAAAAAAATATATATTATACAGTGTAGTTCAATTATAGTAAAATGAAAATGGAATAATGAGTTCAAATCGTGATCTGAAAAAACAATTTTTTGATGAAAAAATATTATTTTTTTGATAGAATAGG
>NW_004443622.1:0-1745 GCF_000330505.1 Entamoeba invadens IP1
CTGTTGATTGATGACAAAATAATTAATAAATATGTAATTAAATATATTTTATTAAATAAAACAACAAAAATTTTATAATAAATTATTATTCAATTAAACAATAAAATTATAATAAAATTAATTATAACTATTATTGTTACAAACTTATAGTTAAGTTATTATTAATGTTACTAATAAATAAAAATAAAATCCCATAATGTTATTTTCAAATAGGAATTCATTTTATAACACAATGAAAACACAGTATTTGTAATTGAAGTGTTCTTAAGGTGTGTTTGGTTAAAAACTTTTTTTTCATGTCAATAATTAATACTTAAAATTTGTTAATTAATAACATTATAATTTGTTATATAATAAATATAAACACAAATAAAATAATTAATTTAATTCGCTTTAAAAATGTTCTCATGAACTAAATAAATAATAAAATCTTATTGTAATAATGGTAACTATAATAATTAAATAATTGATACTAATTACTATTTTATTATGCTATTTCGAATTTATTTAAGATTATTTTATTTGAATTTTTATATTATTTAATTATATCAAAATAATTAAATTTATTAAATTTTTAGTTTTTTTGTTAATTTAATTTTAAAATTTATGTTCAGAATGAATTTGAATTATTAATTTATAGATGAATAATAATTTATTTATAGTTGAATTGTTTTTTGGGGTTTATTTGTGACTTTATTTTACTATTAATATTTAGTTTTTGTTAATTTCTAATATAGTTTTTAAAATGTGAATATTTGTTTTTAGAAAATGTTATTGGATTGTTTTTACAAAATGTATTATTTCATAATATATTATTTATTACATTATATGATACATAAATATATTGTCTTAAATTAAACATTGGTTGATATATAGTTAATATTATTATATTGTTATAATAAATTTGTCTAATTGATTATATTATGTGTATACTATTATAATTAACCAGTTGTTAATAGTTTTAATACTAAACTTTTTTACTATTGTTCTATTAAAGGGAGTAACCATGAAGTGAGTTTTATTTTAATTTGCCAAAAAATATTTTGGTGCAAAAAAATGATTTTTTCCGAGGCATGCTGAATTGTTTTAATAAACGTTCAATATTATTGCTGTGATAACAACTTTTATTAAATATTGATCAACAGAAATCTCATTTCTTATTTGTTTTATTGAAAATTTAAAACAATGATGTTTCACTTAAAATGAGTTTTAAATCATGACGTTTTATTTGAAGTTTGTAATTTAAAATGTGTCATAAACTGCTGAATATAAATGATATATTAATAACAATTCAATAATCAAACACTATACAGTAAAAAGTGTTTGTTTGTGGGTTTTTAAACAGAAAAAATTATTTATTTGTGGGTTTATCATGGAATTGTGAAGTAAATTCTATTCACCATTTTTTCCATTAAAACTCAGTTTTATAGAAAATATAATAGTTTTTTAATTATAATAAAACTTTATTATTTATCTAAGTAGACTAAAATTCAAGGTTCGAAAGCAAAATAATTATTTGTGAGTTTTGCAATTGATTGGTTCATTGACCCACAAATAGACGTAACCCACAAATATAAAAACCCACAAAACAACACTTTTTACTGTATATGCAAATAAAACAAACCTTGGTGAAAATGAAGCAATTAACACATTTTTTGTTAATACGTTTATAATAAATGTTATTATATTTGAAATACAAATTATTCAATAAAGTTAATTAAACTGGAAATAAAAAGTGTGTACCA
>NW_004443622.1:1845-3328 GCF_000330505.1 Entamoeba invadens IP1
TCCAGGTTTCCACATCATCATACCATCGGAGTGAAGACAGAAACGATTTTCATCTGAGATAATGACACAACTTGTCCATTTATTAATATTCTTTTGCCACAGCTGTTTTTAACAAAACGTGTATCGTGATTCAATATGTTTATCTGTTAAACATGGTCTTTTGATCGCTTTTCCATAATGAAATTTCAATTCATGGCGTATAGAATTAACTGTTGTTGCACTTAGACCAATTTCCATCCCAACTTTATGACTACTTGATTGTGGATTGATTATCGTTGACATTTCGACGTTTATCATAGCGTCCTTTGTGATTTTTGGTGGTCTTCCCATTTTTGTTAATTTTGGAATAAATTGTGGATTGTCATCCAACTTAACTTTTAATGAATGAACTGTACTTTTCGAAAGGTGTCTTGAAGTTGAAACTTTTGTTATTGATATTCCATTAATCAAATCCGTGTATGCATCTTTTATTTTTTGATGACGGAGTTTATCACACATTTTACTTTCTCGCGTCCTCATTACTGGTTTCATTGTTTAAAAAAGTTCTTTTACAATTTGCCAAACTCAACCACTTTTTACCACTTTTTAAAACTCAATTCCACTCTTTTAAAATTTTCATCTAAAAAAATAATTATTTTTCTTTTTAAATAATTTTATGAGTTTTTTATGTTCTGTGTTTTTCTCTTTTTAAATGTATTTTATTTTGTTAATTATTCGTTTTACCAAAAATATTAAAAAACACACAAAAAAGAATTATATCGAGTACAGACTTTTTATTTCCAATTCATATCAAGCAAAAGCTTTTGTTCTTGTGTTTTTGAATGTTTATAATTTGTTCACATCGAAGATTAATACGAGGCAAACAAAATTGATATTATGGTTAAATAATGATATATTAGCAACTTTAAATTATTATTCTGATATACACACATAAAATTGGTTAATAAACAATTAAAGATTACCAAAATAAAAACAATATAATACAATTAATTTATTGTTAATTGTTTTTTTTATTTTACAACAATTGCTATTCAAAAATTAGTAAGTAATATTAACTTTTAGTTGTTATTTTGTGTTAAATATACAGCCAACTCACTTTTGATTTTGTTTAATGTAATTATTAAATAACAAACATGGTGTTAGAATGAGTTGCAATATTTTATTTCAGTAATTTCATCAAGTCTGCCAAAACAACTAAACAATATATATTTAGCAAGTTAAGTTTGATTAGTCCAACAAACTAATAAATATAGTACATAGTAGTGTTTAAAAAATCAGAATTGAAATTTTCAAGAAAGACGTAAAATTCAGTACATATTGCTTTTTCAAAAGAAGGTGTTTTAAGAAAAATAATAATATATATAAAGTCTTCTTTGCACTTCAAAATCATATGTTCTCTCTTCTTTTGATAGCACTCGCATCCGCGAGTATGAACTTTGACAAGTGGGCTGCTTCAAACCACAAGGCGTATGCCAACAAGGCC
>NW_004443620.1:0-1809 GCF_000330505.1 Entamoeba invadens IP1
TCATTCATGTGTATTTCAAAAACAAAAATCCAGTTATTTTAAATTTTATATGGAATTTTTTTATGCTTTAAGATTCTTTAAGTAAAAAATATTTTTTGAAGACTGTTTTTCTCTTTTTTACTTGGAAAAAATAAGCGAATTTATTACAAAAAACTATTCACAAAAATAATAAACTAAATAAATGCAAAAATCGGGACACACCAGTACCGACTTTTGAAAACCAGTTTACTTTGGTTTTTGTACAACAATTAAAAATAACACATTTTATAGTTTTTTATAAAACATATTTTTAATGTTTTTAAAAATTGAAATAAGATAAGTTAATCAGACGCTTTATTATTCCGATTTTTGATCCGACCATATAAAGACATATTTATTTGTTTCAGAATAAATGTTATTGGAATTTATCAGTATAACAGATGGAGGATAAAGTCGGTGACAAAATATAAATATCCCGTTTTTATGGAAAAGTATAAAGTTCAATACTTGTATTTCTTTATTAATTTAGGTTTTTGATCCCAATAAATGGATGGTAAATGTAAAGTAGGTGACAATACTGATGCTATTTTTCGTAGTTTTCCAAAAAAAATTGAGGGGAAAAAAGACTATAAATTTAAAAAACACAAAAAGGGTAATAATGTGTTCAAGCTTTTCTGAAAAATGGTGATCTTAATAAAAAAGAATTTCAATAATAAAAATAAATTATTACCATTGAAACCACGAACCCTCATCCACAAAACTCACTTGAATTAACCAAAGACAACAAAAAGCCGGATACTCTTCCAATAATCGCCATTGTAAACTTTAAATTACAACTAGTTCAGTTGAGATGATAGAAGGGGGAACAATTTTACAAATTCGTTATAACGGGTTTGTTCTTTACATGGTTTTTACTTTTTTTCTGAAAGAATATGATTATTTAGACCTTCGTTGGATGGATTAAGCACAAAGAGATCTGTCACTTCTTTGATGCGGCAGACTAAGATCTCATTTATTATCTCTTTTTGTTTGGAGTCAATGTCTGCAATGTTAATGACATTAACGTTGTTGGGGCCGTGAGTTTAATCATTGTTGTTTGATTGAAAAATACTGTTGTCTAAAACAATTTGATAAGTCGAAATACACTTAATATATCAATGAAAAAGTGAAAAGTGCTTTTAACATTACTTAAAACCATCCCTTTACTTTGAAATGACGAGATAATTCTTTCATTTGTTGCTGATTGATTGTTTTCTTTCTATTTTTTTTAATTTTTAATGTCGTGTGTTATTTCTTTATAGTTAATGAGTTTTTTATTCGTTTTTGTTATAGAGCCAAAATCTTCTGTGAATTGTTCATTAAGTGATAAGAAATAGGCGTTACAATGTGTAAAACACTTTATGCAAAAGGATTGACAATAAATGTTGGTTCAATTTACTTATTATTAAAATGTTAACAATATTTTTTTTTGTTTTATAAAACATTTTTTCTTGTCACCGACTTTATCCTTGTCACTTATATTTTCCTCTATCTGTATTATTTAACCATTTTTACGTTTTTGTCATAAAATTATATAATTTTTATATTTTTTTCTATTTTTTGTTTTTTAGTTTACAATTTAAACTCGTTATTCTATTTTCATTTTACTATAATTAAACAACACTGTATAATATATTTTTTTTTTCAAAAAAAACAAAAACACTGCTCTTTTTAACAGTATTGGTTTGTTGGGGATTGGTTACGTCGGCGAATTAACTTGATCAATTTATAACGATTAGATTGCGAATCCAGTCAGTTGCAAAAGTAGAATGGTAAAACACAGATAAACAA
>NW_004443620.1:1909-6961 GCF_000330505.1 Entamoeba invadens IP1
TTTGATTTTGTTTTTATCCAATTTTTTAGTTTATTAAAAAAAACAATTACGTTTTTGATCCTTAATTAACACAAATTTCAAGTTATAAATTCAAACAAAAAGTGTTTTGAAATACAAAAAAACAACAATTTAACTATTAATACAATTTCAAAATAATTGTAAGAAATAACCAAAAATAGTTGATTATATAGAAAAAGACGCTCCTCAAATGACGTTAAAAAGAAGTCTTATGTTTGGAATTATTTTGTTTTATTAACGAAAAGTGGAATAGATTATTGTAACTATTGTAAATGGTAGTTTTTGAATCAGAACACATGCTTTGAAGGAGGCAAATGTACATGTACATCTAGTTTTTATGATAAGTGTCAAATTGAAAATTGAAAAAATACATATAAGAAAAAAGAAGAATGGACAAACAACAAACATGAATTAACACCTTAATGATCATAAAGAAAAACAATTTGAATACACACAAAAGCCTTTGTCAAAACAAAATGAAATTTTATTTGCAATAAACGTTGAACTTTTTATATTTATGGTATCTGGAAGCCTTGTTTTCGGGGTTATAAACAATGAACACCTTAAAAAGGTGTTTGAAATTGAGAATTTTAATGTGCATGTGGTGTGTTATAATATAATGAGGGAAGGCATTTTGAAAGCAGAGTTTGGAAATGTTCAATTGAAAATTAAAAAAGTCAATTAATCGTGTTGATCTTATATTTATATCTGCATCAACCGATATCATGAGCAAATTTAGAAATTTTTTTATCAGTGTCATTGTGCATTTTCCCAACGAACAAATCGACTTTGTTCACGATGTTATATCTGTCGCTTATTTCCCAGAAAAAACACACGTTATAATATTTTAAATTATGTCATTTCGTCACTCGGTTGTGTTGGAATTAAGGAAAAGATCGGGTTTTGTGTTGTTGACGGTGGAGCAAATAACAACAACCTTGTTAACCTTTGCACTGGAAAAATACACTGTTTTGTTCACAACTCTAATTTGTTGTTTGGTGACATCATCGAACACTACAAATGGTTGGGACACTTCTTTTAAAACTGAACAAATTTGCTAGGTTAATTAAAATGTCTCCAAAAGCTAAAAGTCAACTTAAAAACAAATAAACTGTTTTCCAAAACTCTGTACCGTTTCCAAAATTTATATAAACCCTTTGTCCTAGTTTCCCGTTATTTACTGTTTTTTATTTGTTTTATTTTTTATTTTCCTATTTGTTAAACCAACAACGGTACACAGTTTAAAACCCTTAAAAATCAATACAGTTTCAATTATCGAACAAAAAATCGGGAAAGCACCCAAATATTGGGTAAATCTTTCCCGATTTTCCAGGTTCGTTATTTGGTCAGTGGTTTATTTTATGACTAAACGTCAGTAAAATTATATCTTTCAAATAAACATAAGATAAACGATAATATAACGATAAACTAATGATGTAATGAAGGACATTATTGCATCAAATGATACAACACTTAAATTAATAATCAGTTTTTGTTTATTTTAACAATTATAAAAGTAATCGATAACATAAAACAAACATTTAAACAATCAAGGTTATTAATCAAAAAAGTCTTAAATAAAATAAACAGTTCAAAAATTAAAAAAAAACTTTTTAATTGTATAGCCTTAACCAATTTATCTTCTCTCAATGCTTGTTTTACTCATTAGTACTTTTCATTTTTATCTGAAACACGACTTGGTGTTTTTGTAAACATGGACATTTAATTATAAAGTTGTGTTTTATGTTTTTGGCAAAAATTGTGTTATGGTAATCAATAATTTAATCCCAAGTTTGTTTTTTATATTTTTCAAGTAAATTTTTGGTGCAAGATTTATTTGTCAAGTAAAATTTAAAAAAGTCGGGTTCGTTATTTAGTTTTTTTCGAGTAAATATTTATAACAAAAAATGAGGGTTAAGCAAAGGAAAAATTATTTAGAAATTATTTGTCTAAATAATCGGGGCATCCCAGTACAGAGTTTTGAAAAACAGTTTATCTTTGTCTGAACATGAAATTCCACTGTCTCCATGGGTATTGCAAAACCTGGTTCAATTCATGTTTTAGATGTTTTACTTCCTTTTTAAAAATGAAAAATGGCTTAACGGAAAATAAAGACATTATAAACGAGGAATTAATGTGGAATGTAATTGAGTTACTTTTGTCATTGATTGGTCTATTAAACGTGTTTTACAACACAATTGCAGTTAAAAACATTTCTATACATTTTGTTATTCCACTTGTTAAACTAATCAAAAAAATGTTTTGAAACGCATGGAGAAAGTTATAAAGCGGATTTGGATAATGTTGAATACAATGAATGTGAAGATAATGCGGCTGAAAGTGAAATTGTCCAATTTGAAGAAACTGTTGGTAATAACATCATCAACATGTATGACAACTTTGATTGGGAACTTTTTGGTATAAACTCTTTTTTGTTTAGGTTTGGTACGGTTTTAAATGACCCACTTTGATTGTTACCTTTCTACTTGTTTCCACAAACACATGATGGTTATTTGACACAAAAAGATAATTAATTTTGTTTTGAAAAGCTTGTTTATGAATTGTAAAAACAGCCAAAAATGGCAATGCCTGATTTTTATGCTTCAGTCCTTTAATTCTCCAACACAGAAAGCAAATATAACAAGGGCTGCGGTGATAATGGAATTATACGAGAGAGACAATAATGAAGCGGGACTCATCGTTGATAACTATTGGAAAAGAAATACGGATTCTGCTTTATTGTTTCACGTGGTACCTTTGGTAAAAAATACATCTCTGTTTAAACAACGAGCATTTCATGTGAAAGACTGTTTAGTAGTACTGAAACAATTTACAACGAATATCGTGCTGAAATGGATCCATCTAAGGTTGCTAAACTTTCTTTAATAAAATATCATTATTTAAGTTTGTAATTGTCTTATGTCTTTAAACATAATATTTTAATAAAAATATTAAAAAAACAAAACTAATTATTAATAATCCATGTGTCTATTTATTTATATATATTAGTATCGGTTTTGAAAACATATTTTGGTGCATCAAAGAAGTTTTTATCGTGTTTTTAGAGCTTTAATTTGGTAAATTAGTCGGTTTGGAAATACAGAACATGTAATCGGGTTTTTAAATTGATGACTTTTCCATTTTTAGTTATTAGGAGAAAAATAATTATGGTTGCGCTGAATAACAATTGTTTGTATCCATATTTTTTAATGTAAACAATTGGTTATGTTGTGTTTGTTTTCAAAATAAATGATATCACTTTTGTTCTATATTTTATATAAATCTTTTTGTTTTTTTGAATAAAGAAAAAAACACAAAAATGTTTTTGCCTTAAACAAATAAAAAAATAAAAGTATTTAAAATCTACACAATAATAACAAAATGGTTTAATTGTTCAAAACAGGGTCCATCTTTCTAAATATAAGTGGCATGATTTATTATAAATTATAAAGAGGTAAAATAATAAATAAAGCACGTAAAGAAAAAATAAACAAAAAAACATAATATATTTTTTTTTCTAAATACATCTATTTTTTTCCAAACACTTCTTAATATGTTATAATATTTACAATTATATTATAGATACAATTTGATAACGTTATTTTTTAATTGTAAAATATAATTAAAACCTAAATTGTTATTTGAACTTTTTAACAACAACCTGTTTACACCAAATGTCCCAATTGAGATGAAAAAACTATATGGGATGAAAGGCTAACTGAAGTACTTGACAAAGGCAAAAGATTATTTTATTGTAAAGTTTGTGGGTATTTCCCAAACAAAAATGATGCTTCCGAACATTACTTGACACACCATGAATGTCAAAATGTGGAAGTTGGAAAAATAGTTGAAAATGCATACAATGCGGGTCAAAAAGCCGGTCACTACAAATCATTCGGAATTGTAACACCACAACTACACACTAAAAAAAGTTGTGATAAAAATATGATTGATGGAGGAAGAAAACTCACAAATGAATTGGCAATGTTGTTTGCTGCCTATAACATAGTATCAAAATACCACGTGTTAAAAGATATTATATCTCTGTGTGCTGACTCGGTTAAGCAGTATGGCGTTGAAGTACTTGAAAAGGTACGTTCAAGTCATCAAACATTAACAAAAAGAGTAAGCGAATTCTCAAATAGTTGTATTGATGAAGTAAACATTGAAAATGACAAAGCTTTATTTGTGATGTTTGCTCAAGATGAATGTTAGTAATACAAAAAACATGTTACTTTTATTTTGTGAGTGTGGTGGATGAAGATTTAAACGTCAACGTAAGGCAACTAGAAATGAAAGTACGGTATGGAAATGCGACTTGTCATTTATTGGCAAGCAAAATGAGAAAATAGTGGATGATTACAATGTTGATCACAATAAAATATCTGCATTTGTTGGAGATGGTGGTGCTAATGTAATGGGCGTTAAAAAAGGAATGGCCATACGAACGGTGTATAAATACAAGGAAAAAGGAGGAAGAAGATGTCCTTTGTTTCCGGTATGGTGTTTTTGTCATCAACTAAAATTGTGCGCAGAAGAATGTCTTGATGTTAAAGGTATGGGTGATTGTGTAGAAATAATTTCCGATATTTGTGAATTCTTAAGAGAGGGTGGTGAATTTTATTATAAATACAAAACTACTCCACCAACATATTGTAAGACCAGATTTTTATCTTTCGAAAATATTTTTAAAAAGATCTTAAAAAATTATGAAAACGTCAAAACAGATTTGATTAATTTTTAAATTCAAGATTATATTTTCGGAAATTACAAGGTTGAAGAACTTAAAAATATATTTCGAGATACGACAACAAAGATGAATATTTGTTTTATTGTCTATACTCTCGGAAGACTTCAACTTCTCAACAAAAAATTGCAAAAAAGTCTATTGTTTTTAGAAGTTTTAAAAATATTCAAATGTTTACCAACGACGCCAAGAAAATGATCAGCGAAGTGTTTAATAAGTCTTACGAACATTTCCCGCACATGAAGGAGTTTGACAATGAAACATATTTAATTGATGGAATGTTGGAG
>NW_004443620.1:7061-10224 GCF_000330505.1 Entamoeba invadens IP1
CAAAACGTGTTTTATGCAATCTATTTAGAATATAAAGATTTGTATTTGGTAAGTAATTGTTTATTTTGCATTCCCTTTATATTTATTATCATATTATGCATTTTTGGGCAACAAACAAAAAACTTATAGTAAATGTATAGAGATTATGAAAAACAAAGAAAAACACAAGTGTAAAGACATCATGATATATACCAATGTTAACACTTTAAACTATAATTTATAATAAAATAAATTAATAAATTTATGTTATTTATAATAGTTTCATATATATATAATTGTTATAAATAATAGTAACAATCAATAGACACAATTTTGACACAATAACACATTAATAACCTATTTTTACAACAACGTGATGTTATCGAAGTGATGAGTAATCACAATGATATAACAATGTTGTGTTATTAAAACTATATTGTAATTTTACGCATAATTATAACAAAAATGATATAATGACCCTTATTATATTATTATCATTATAAAAGATACATAGTGTTTGTAATAATACGCGTTTTGACGTAAAACATATCGTTCAAATTTAAAACAAAACAAATAAGCATATAATTTATATAAACGAAAAAACACAGTGGTTTAGTGAAAGATCAAAAAAATGATTACATGTGATATACTTGATGTAGTTGTTATATAAATAACAATTTAAATTATTTGGATGTTAGAATTGATAACAAACTATATTTCTAATATTATTTTACCATTAATAATAAAGAGTCTAAAATAATAATATAATAATAATCATTAGAGTTAAATTGATTTGATTTAAATTACAATAATGGTAATAGTGTTATTTAAACACATCAAATAACAAAAATATTAAAATAATTTTTGTTTTAATTAGGATAATTTTAAATAATATTATAAATTAACGATCATCTGTTATTCCACGACAATGGATCAATAAGAAATAGGCTTATAAATGTCACTTATAATATTATTAACAGTTATAGTTAAAATATTATATAATTTATAATGTATTTTTATTTGATTGATTTTGTAACGAATTGTGTTTTGTGTTTTTAAATAGATTTTTAGTTCGAAATTTTAAAAATAAATACAGTAAGGTTACCCCGTTTTTTTCAATTGTTTTAATTATGTAAGACATTTATAGTTATTTTTAATTAAAAACAACTATTTTAACAAATTAGATGCAAAAAACATTTTTGGTGCGTTTTTATTTGGAGATTGCTAAACAATAAAATGGTTTAAATAAATTAAAATTACCAATTAAATCTTACATAAAACAACGTCACTTTCTATAAACAAGATAATTTTTAGTGTATAATATTTTTCGAACTATAATTTGAACTTAAGTGAGGCGAGAAACCCACACCTGGAGAAAAATCCACACTCATTTTTTTCTTCTTTGAAAAGCTGTAGAATGAATAAAGGTTCATTTTTAGGGCAATTAACAAAAACTTATTGAAAATGAAGAGTACCATGAAAAATAACTGCGAATTGTTATTGGGCCAAAAATAATGTTATTGTGGCTTGTTAAACATAAAAAATATTAATTATGAAAATATGTTATATAATAAGGTTATCAATTAAAACAAGGATAAATTCGTAAAACGGAACATTCCAAACAACTCAAACTGGATATTGGTTTTTATTTTATAGTTTTTAACAATTTATAACTTATAATACGAATTAATACATCAAAACATAATAGCAAAAACAAATAAGTTATAACATCGAAAATTTGAATAAATGGGCCACCTTTTGGACATTATTATTTGAAATTTGATTTCTGCTAAGCTAGTCGTTAATTTTTGTTGTAAATACTCAAATTATTAATTCCAATTGAATAAACTCAAATTACCATAATAATCAATATGTTTTAACATAATAATAATATAAAAACACACATAAATATCAACTCTAATTATTTTAATCGAATGAACGTTTCAACTTCGTAATTATTATAACAACACAAATTGCAATACAATAAACACAAACAAAATACAAAAACACGTTATAAACATATTATATTGATAAATTTATAAAATATAAATCAATTTGATGATAACAAACGGTTAACGAGCGCGGGTTTTTCGGATGGTAATTTAATCACACCAATTTAAAATTTAAATAATTTGTTGAAATGAAAGAATCGAGTTGTTTGGGGTTCTGGTGTATTAACCCTTTTAAAATAATGATAATTTATAATAAAATTATTTATAATTAATAGACTAGTTTAATTATATGATAATAATTATTAAAAAATAGTTTCACATTTAAAAAAATAAATTATAATTTATTGTTGTTTTATTATAAATTTTTGCTATTGATATGTTGATGTTGAATAAAAATACACATTAATTAACTATTTCACTTGTTTGTTGTTTATTATATTTTAATTATATTTATACTATAATAATAGTTTATCGTTTGATTTATTTTATGTAAATAGTGAATGTATTTCCACATCATTTTACAATCAAAATAGCCAGTGATCATACAACCAACATGTCAAATATTTTCTGAACAGTTTATATATTACAAATGTTGGTAATAAATACACAATTATATTGTTTATTCATTTTGTTTTTTAACCATTTGTAGTGTCACAGTGTGAAAGGTTAGATTCTTTCTTTAACTTTTTTACTCGAAAAATCAACGACTCTCATAGAACATATATAGGGGTGTGATAAAATGGTTACTACCCATAAAAGTTACTGTCAGTGTAGAACTTCTTTTTTGTAAACATTAAAAACTGTTTTTTACATTTTCAACAAAAAGTCGAAAATTTTCAATATTATTTTTGTTGTTTTTAATGCACTTTTGGGATAGTTAATTTTAGTCTAATGAAAAAGAGTTTAATTTTTTTTAAAACATTAAATTAAATTACAAATTACAATTGAAAAACAATTGTAATTTTTTTGAAAAAGACTTGAAAAACAAGTCTTTTTCATATTTAGATTTCTTATTTATATTTATTAATTATTATAAAATTGTTTTTATGTGAATTGAAATTGGTTTTTATTTTTTTTAATTATCAATTAATTAAAATAATAATCATTTTTAATTTAATTATCAATCTTTCATTTATTTTAGAATTTGTAATTGTGAGTAATTTTTATGTTAAAATTGATATAATTGGATGGTTTCATATTTTACTATATATAAAATTTAAAATAGTTATAGG
>NW_004443618.1:0-1350 GCF_000330505.1 Entamoeba invadens IP1
TTTAAAATTTACTCATTGAGTGCCGCTGCCCAAAACTGCGTCCATATAAATTTTAGTGTATTTTTCTTCTTCTTTTACCATATTTTTTGAAAAAAAGCCTCAATTTTAAGAAGAAAAAATTAATTATTTGAATTACCATTTTTCATTTTTGTGTAGATTATTAGGTTGGTTTTATTGTGATTTTCTGAATTTTAAGATGAATTGATTACCACCTCCAAATATCAAATTAGGGAAAAAGTTAACAAATGGTCTTAAAAAATCCAAATAAAACGGGTTGAGCACATTTTGAAAACTTCAACGGAGCAAAAGGTACACAAGTTAACAAAATGAATACAAATATAGCTTTCGTACAAATAGATAATTTATCTTTCAAAACAGCAAACAAAATGGCGTGTTTAGTACCAATTACTCAAACAAACAATATAAACAACACACAAAAAATAAACAAGATACCATAAAACATAAATCGCGTTCGATGCAATACTTCCAAAAAAACATTAAAACATAGAAATAGTTGCCGACTCAAACAATAACAAGAAAAACAATGGTAAAATATTTAACAAACAGGGAAATCGCTCTGAAACATGATTAATAAACGAATCAACAACCAAACACGCTTAAACTATTACCATACAATTTTAAACACTATACAACAACTATAAAAATATTATAAAACAACTATATCAAAACCATCGTGAGTAAAACAAAAAACTATATAATAACTATAATAATATTACAAAAATAAACCATTTGACAAAAACAATAATAAGATCATAATTAAAAACTAATATTTAATAATTAATTAATTATAAAAAAATTACTAAAAGTCGGGCACTAATTAATTGTAATACATCAAACATTATAACAATACATCAATTTATAATTAGAAGATGCATGACAAGATGGAAAACAAGAAAGAAGGGGTACTACTTGTTAATCCAATTTCGAATTGAAACAAAAATATGAACCAAGAATCTATTTTTAGATTATTCGAAAACATGCTGAGTAAACAAAATACAAATTTGAATAATTTATAACAAGGCTATTTTTTTCTCGCTTACCTTCTCGCTCAAAACAATGCCGCTGTTTTTCTCTGCTTTCTCTGCTTTCTCTGCTTTCTCTGCTTTCTCTGCTTTCTCTGCTTTCTCTGCTTTCTCTGCTTTCTCTGCTTTCTCTGCTTTCTCTGCTTTCTCTGCTTTCTCTGCTTTCTCTGCTTTCTCTGCTTTCTCTGCTTTCTCTGCTTTCTCTGCTTTCTCTGCTTTCTCTGCTTTCTCTGCTTTCTCTGCTTTCTCTGCTTTCTCTGCTTTCTCTGCTTTCTCTGCTTTCTCTGCTTTCTCTGCTTTCTCTGCT
>NW_004443616.1:0-1311 GCF_000330505.1 Entamoeba invadens IP1
TTGATTATAAAAATGATGTTAACTTTGTATAAAACATCAAACTGTAATAGAAAACAATAACACCAAAATTATATATATAACGGGTTAGATCATTGTTTAATTACTATTTGTTCATTGAACAGTTGTTTACATTGCAAAAAAACAATCACCAGTCATCTAAATAAAAAATTAAAACCATCTCACCAAGAAATGTAATATCAAGTTTTTAAAAGTATTCAATAAATGGTTGTTGATATAGAGAAGTAACATTATAATTCAAAACATATATATTAAGTATAATATAGTTAATTGATAATTTAATAATTTTATGTTTTGAATGGAGATAATAATAATTAAAAAATAACAATAAATTTATAAAATTCTTAAAGAATAATAACTGTATTGTTTGGAATAAAATATAATAAAATTCAGTATATGAATAACATTGTTTTTTATTATAACGGTAAAATTTCCCAAGAGCAATAATTTTGAAGAGCGGGTTCTCAAGAGTGGCACTTTTAGACTAAAACTAAAAATACAGTTTTCTATCGAGCGGTAATTAACATTTGATAGGCTAAAAATGCCCGCTCTAGAGAGAACAATAATTACCATACTCTCCTGCTTTTGAAAAGTTTTACCTTATTTAGTTGATTAAATTTTTTTAAATTTGTTGAACCTAATACTATAAAACATATAAAATAATTATAACAATTAAATTTAAAAGAACGCACTTTCAATATTTTTAATATGAATTATTATTATATTCATAATAATTACAACAAATCATTATGGAATACTAAAACTTCAATTTATATTATTTGTTTTATAATTAACATTTTAATAGTCAACTCGATAATTAATAATATTATATTTTTCTAAAATTTTGAATAATTACAGTTGTTTACCTTTTATGATTAATTAAGTATACAATTGAATAATTTTATTTGGTTGTTATGGTTTGTCACATGTTGTTTCTAATAACATAACAAAAAATAAAAAATGGATTGTCTTTATTAAAAACCAAATAATACAACAAACACCTTTTTTATAGACAAAAAACAGTTAATGTTAAATCCCTTTTTTCAATTAGTATAAAATCCAAGATGAATACATCTTTTATTGAGATAATAAACAGTTTTAGCACATTCTTTTATTTAATAATATTTGATTTAAAAAAAAGAATAAAGAAATATGTGAAGATTTAATGGCATTTTAATATTAATAAAAACAAAAACATGTTTTGATAGTATGTTGTCAATATATAATAAAAAACATAAAAAAATAACTTTTTTCATCATTTTTATAAATGTTTAATGTTCAAACTTTAAATAA
>NW_004443614.1:0-1159 GCF_000330505.1 Entamoeba invadens IP1
GGGGTGGTTGTTGATGTCAATGCATTAAAGTGGAGTAACAACATTTATCACCACTTTCAAAAGAAAAACACAATATTTTATATTCTTTAAAAAAGCAATACGTTACAACGTTTCATAACAATTGAAAGGGGTATAATTGGACCTTTACAAAGTATATTCTCAACTCCAACAAAAAACCTTACAAATAACAAAAAAAAATATTAATTGTTTTTTTTGTATTTATTGTTTAAACATCAGTTTGTATATATTATAATTATAAACAAATACGACAATAATTGAATTGTTTATTAAGGTGATAAAATACCTGGTCATTGTTGTATAAAAACTTTTTTAATGAATAGTTTGAAATATCTATGGTGTACAATGAACATAACGAAAAGGTATAATAAGTATAAAATGATATAAATTTTTGTTTAAAAATCGGGAAATCTCCCTATTCAAATAACACAAATTGCATCACCAGCTTTAATATGGTTGGTTAAATTTTAATTAATGGACGGGATGCTTAATTGCATCATGACGTGGCACCGACTTGTATTCATTGGGAAATCGCTTGTCTATAAGTTATTTTGTTGCCACAAATTCGGGAATATCACCCCAATATTTTTAATACAAGGCTGGATATTTTACTAAATAATAAAAAACACAAATATAACAAAAAATACAATTTAAAAAACATTAAAATTGTGTGTTAATTTTAAACTTTATTTTTAATTGACAAAATTGTACACTAAAACAATTTTAATTAAAAAGCTAATTTTGGCTTATCGATAATTAATGGAAAAGGTATATATTTCATTTAAACTTTTGTCTAATTTTTTAAAGTCAAGATTCAAAAAATTACAATTAAATAATTAATAATTAAAACAAAAGTTAATACACTTCATTGATTTAAAGTCAAGATTCAATAAATGAGTTTGGTTTTTAATATTTATATTTTCAAAAAAAATCAATGTTTTAAAAATTAATGTATTTTATAAATTATTAAATTAAATTTTTTATATTTTTATAAACGAAATCAAAAGACATTATCATTTCAATCAATTCTTCGAAAACATAGTTTTTTGTAAAACATCAATTATTTATTATAAATAATGGATAAAAATATTTTTTTTATCTAAAAAAAATGTTAAATTACTTTTCAGGGTACCGAGCTCGA
>NW_004443612.1:0-1196 GCF_000330505.1 Entamoeba invadens IP1
ATTGATTATTAGATCTTGGGAATAAGAAGAATAACATAGATGTATTTAGATAGCTCATCATATTTGAACAATTAATTCTAGAAACAGATTGATTTGGTGGAAAATCATATTCAGTTGTTATTTGAGCTGGAACAAATAATGGTTGTTTACTATATTTATCATATATTTCTTAAAACTGAATCCTTAACATTAAATCCATTAATAACAGATTGAAATAGTGTGCAAGTAGATTCCATAACTTAAATTGTACCATCAAATTGACTAAATGATGAAGTAGAATCAACTTTACAATAACATAACATCATGGCCTTATCACCACATTGAGTAAATTCTTTAGTTAAGCCTTTCTTAAAAGCAGCTAACATTGTTATTTGAGAATCTGAGTTATGATTTTCATTATATTCACTTATTAATACATCTGGATCAACTTGACAGAAGACAAAGTTTTGAGTAATTCTTTGTTTAATATCTAATTCAAATTTATTAAATATTGCATTTAGATATGAAGTAAATGATTGTAATGGTAAGAAATTATCTAAAGGAATAATTAATTTCATTTCAGCCTCAAATGTTGAATTTCTAATTAAATCATCAACTTTAACAAAACATCCACACACATTATTTTGATGTTTCCAAGCTGATTCCCAAGTTAAATAAACACTTGGTCTTGTTAATTTCTCTTGTTGAGTTCTACAGTTTGCAGCAATAGTTGTTTCATAAATCATCTTAGTGTTTTCATAATAAGTAGCACCATTTTTTCCAATTAATCTTAAGACTATCGAGCCATTGTGTTGAATCTTTTAATCCAATAAATAACATACAAGCATTATATTCTTTTTCTACACCTGTAGTTGCAGTTCTTGCTTCATCTAGAACTAATTTAAGTTTTAATTTAATTGTTGCACTTAAATAACTCTTATCATTATTGGTAATATGAAAAGATGGATCTGTTATCGCTATTTCAGAATGAGCATTACTATTAAATGGAACCTGTTGTTGATAAGCATTTACAGTTATCATTCTTGCATCATGTACACCATCATTTAATGTAATAATTTTTTGTTGTTAATCAAAATATTTTAGAATATCTCCTCTATTGGCATCTTCTAAAACGGAAGGAATTCTTATGTTAGACATTTGTTAAGAGTAAAAATTGAATTTTATAAAATATTATAAATGCGACATCCTGGATTTTA
>NW_004443610.1:0-2082 GCF_000330505.1 Entamoeba invadens IP1
AACAATTTTAAATGTATATAATATCTCATTAACATGTAATTATCAACAATAAGTTTTAAAATTAACATTATGTAAACTGTTTTTCAAAAGTTGGTACTGAGGTGTCCCGATTTTTTGCATTTATTTTGTTTATTATTTTTGGGAATCGTTTTTTTGTAATAAATTCGCTTATTTTTTTCCAAGTAAAAAAGAGAAAAACGGTCTTCAAAAAATATTTTTTTACTTGAAGAATTTTTAAGCATTAAAAAATTCCATATAAAATTCGAAATAACGGGATTTTTGTTTCATAAAAACACACGAATTATCCCAAAAGTGCATTTTAGTACAAAAGCAAATAAACTTAATGTCAAATTTTTTCATTATCAACATTTTAATAATTAATGAAATATTCACAAAACAAAAGCTTAGTTCGAAGATTAGTATGCTTAGTAGTGTTGTCACAAAAACAATAAAAATAACAAAATGATTTGATAACTTATCTTTGTTGTGTTTTATAAAGTCGACATTCTTTTTGAGCATTTCAGTGAGAACATCTTTTTTAAAATATCCAATAACAAAACAATATTGTTATTTTGTATTATTTTTCTAGTGTTGCCCTTTGACAATTTTGACTTATGCCTGTCAAAATTATTAAACATTTGCTGTAATTATTTTTTTGTGTTTTTGGAACTCTATATTTCATTATTCTTTTATTCGGAGAAGATAACCACATGTTTGTTTTTAATTGAAAATAATTTTTAACGATAGTTATATTTAGTTAAAACTCGATACAAACAACACCATCACAATTTACTAATGTGTTCATTGTTGTGCTTTTAGGCCAACAATGCTGTGTATATGTTGTGAAGTATCGAGTTGTGGCCAAATCAAATAACGGGATCGGGTTTTTTGGAAAAAGATGGCTAATATTCCGATATTTTCCCGAATATGTACGAAAATAATTGAACGGGATTGGTATTTTTTTCAAAATAAAGTCGGTACTTTCGATTTTTTTTTAGGAAAAAACAAAAATAAAAAACGGGACTTTAGGAAGTTCTAAAAATATGACAGTACCGACTTTTGAAAAACAGTTTATATTAACGAAGTTAGACAATGAAATTATTAACAATTGATTATATTTGACTTTTCTTCGTTTTAACAAAATGTTACATCAATAACACATAAGTTTTAATCAATATTTAAGAATAACAATGTCATTAACAGTCATTATACAATTTGAAATAATATTTAACTATACATGTATATTAACAATTAAGTATATTCGTTATATATTAATTTAAACGTTTTAATGTGTTGATAACTTTGTTGTGTAAAAAATTGAAAACACCATTTATTTAGGATTAATAAGATTTGTTTTTTTTACAGTTTACTTTAAAAACTATTTTTACAAAATTTGACAAAAAATGCATTTTTGATCATAATTTTGATTTTTGACAAAAACAAAAAAATTCAAAGTTTTGGGTTTTTTTATTTATTTTTTTCAAACTTGATTCAATTTTACAGTTTATGATTTTGTTTCTTGATAACTTTGTTTGAATAAATTAATCCCAAAAGTGGAGATGAAGCTATTAAAAATTATTAAATTCTTAAATGTGATTTTTTTCAGTTTGGAAAGAAAAAATAGAAAAAAACTTTAGTTCACAAACTGAGAAGCACTAAAAAAAGACATTATTGCATCAAATGATACAACATTTTAACTAATAATAAGTTTTTATTTCTTCAACATTAAAAAAGGGAATCGATAACATAAAACCAACATTTAAACAATCAAGGTTATTAATCAAAAAAGTCTTAAATAAAATAAACAGTTCAAATTTTAAAGAAACTTTTCAATTGGAAGTCTTAACCTATTTATCTTCTCTGAATGCTTGTTTTACTCATTAGTACTTTTCATTTTTATT
This sequence comes from Entamoeba invadens IP1, assembly GCF_000330505.1. NCBI lineage: Eukaryota > Evosea > Mastigamoebida > Endamoebidae > Entamoeba > Entamoeba invadens. The sequence goes on from NW_004443610.1 coordinate 1,902, forward strand.
CAAAACACGACTTGGTGATTCTGTAAACATGGACATTGAATTATAAAGTTGTGTTTTATGTTTTTGGCGAAAATTTGTGTTATGGTAATCAAAATTTTAATCCGAAGTTTGTTTTTTATATTTTTCAAGTAAATTTTTTGTGCAAGATTTATTTGTCAAGTAAATTTAAAAAGTTTGTTAT
>NW_004440397.1:0-1025 GCF_000330505.1 Entamoeba invadens IP1
TCATCCATCCGTAGTAGCCATCTTTAGTTTTAATGTTTTGTTTGTACTTCCCGTACTTACAAAAAGTCTGCTGTTGTGCCATTGATTTTCCAGTCCGCAATCAAACTTATGTCTCAGTTGACACGTCTTTGACACGTGTTCGATCCAGTAAAAAGAGAAAAACTTTGTATTTCTTAATGGCAAGTATCATAAGTGGGTTGGTCAATTTTGGAATTCCTCTTGTTAAGAATCTTGTGAAGTCGTTTGCGGGAGCGTTAGGCGAGGAGGATTCTCTTGAAGGACAATTTGTACGGTCGCAGGCTCTTGGATCTTCGAATAGCCACAGTGCTCTCTACTCGTCACAAGTAGCAAAATTTTATAGCACACCATTCAAAGATATTGATGAGTTCAATGGAATCCAAGACGAAGCAGTAAAGCAGTGGATGAATGAAATGACTTCAAAGCAACTTGACTTTGCACTTCCGATGATCAAAAACATGTTCCCATACACGTTTACTGTCACAAGACAATACAAATATATGTACTGTCCTGGTGGAACAAAAGATGTCGAACAAATGGACAATATTCAGTACTTTGGCCCAGAAGATGTCCCACAGTGCGTCATAGATGGGTCATTCATCAAAGATCTTGTCGAAAAGAAGCTTTCAAAACATGCGTATTGCTTTGTCCCTATAATAACAATGAAGACGTCACAAGGAAGTGATCCCTACTCATTCACCAATGTAATATGGTCAGACCACGCATTTAATGGAACAAAACACAGTGTTGAAGACCTCCTGAAGATCAATAACATCACAAACACAAGCAACAATGGGCAGACAAATTATGCATCTCTCTGGCCAATCCCACAATTCTTTAAGAATGATGGGAAACAATTTGTTGGTCAACCACTCTGTCCAGCTTCATTCCTTCTCCGATGTGATACACTCAAAGAATACACTGGAAATTATGAAAAAGAGGATACAGTTCATTTTGGATCGTTTTTCATCGCAAAGACAGGATCAAATGACATGACAAATGAAGTT
>NW_004440395.1:0-2222 GCF_000330505.1 Entamoeba invadens IP1
TAGTAGAAACTATTTTACATAAAGTCTTTTGTAGTTAGTTATTAGTATTCAGTTTGTCATTCATTAAATTATAATAAACTAAAAATATTTAAAATAATAATAAAATGGAAAAGATTAATTTATTAACTTTGATAATCATAGCATTATTATAACTAAACAATATTTGATATTTTATATATCTCATACTTTACAATCAAATTGTATCTATTTTGACAAAAGGACAAATTCGTTTTATCAAACTGTTAGTAATCGTTTTGGTTACTAAAATTGATTTATTTTGGATTCAAAACGAGATATAACTTTCTCAAATATAAACTTGTGGACTTTGTGAATCTGGTTGATTTAATAAAAATATTATAAGTATAAAATTAACTAAAAAAATAAGTAAAAAACTTATTGTTGATTTTTTATAATTGTTATTTATTTTTGAATAATAAACCGGTTTTCTTATTTAAAACTGTTTTTGTTTTTTTACCACTTTTAATAGTATAAATTATTAAATTATTTTTAAATAATAAAGTGTATATTTAGTAGTACGGTTTACCAGTAAAGTCACCTTGTGGGTTTTAAAGGAAACAATGCGACTCATTGGAGGAGTTTTAATATCAAAAAGCGCACGGAAACGTTACAAATCTAAACGGACGCTTTTTTGTGAAAATGTGTTGAGTGAAAATGTGACTCTTCCAACAACACAAGTCGTCTTTATCTGCAATTTCGCATTTTCAAATTTGACACTCGAAAAGACAGCAAGTGGGTGTTCACACCATTTGGCAATTTTGGTGCAAGTACAACATCATTAATTGGATTTGACGACAACGACATTCTGTTTTTGGTAGTCCGAAGGATCTAATTGTCTCGTACAACGGAATTAAAGTAGCTTGTGAATTTCTCGAAGAGTTGCGATTTGTGTTAGAAACTTCTTTAATTAGTTGTGAGTGCATTTCAATGGAAAGTACAGTTAAAAGGACTGCAAGAAGGCTGGGGAGGTAGAGAGGCACCACATGTTAATTTTGGAAAGGAATGTTGTGTACAATCGAATTGCCGATTTCAATGAAGTCATCTTCAACAATAAAGTAATACTCACAGAAAATGTTGAATGCGAAGTGTGTAAAATTGAATTTTTAAATTTATTATTAAATTTTATTTAATTTGAGATGAAATGATGTTGCGGATAACAGTGAAGTGACACTACATGGATCTTTGACAACAAAAAATTATCACTGTGAGTGACTATTTTCTTATTTTTTACTTACAACATTTTGAATATTGAGAAGCTCATTTTAAACGCAAATTCGAGAGTTTCTGGAAATTCAATGAAAATCGTGGAGCTTCAAAATATGAAGGCAAATACATTACGAAACAACTTTGATATATTGGCATTAAAAATGTGTTAAACGAGGCGTTGTCGTTAAGCACGAAGAACGACATTTATATTGGATTGAGTGAATGAGAACACAATATCAATTTGATACCAATTCTATTATATTAAGTAACAAAATTGTCAAATTGGGAGACGTCTTTGTGACACAAGAAATAAATGCAGATAACATGAGTCAACTTTCTGTAGTGTCAATATTTAAAATACCAAGCGAGTTCTTATTACAATCACAACCAACATAAAAAATGTTATAATTACCATTATAAATTTTTTGTCTTAGAAATTTTTTTAATAAGCTTGACGTAAAATTATTTTACCATGAAAATTTTCATTTTGGTATAAAAGTATAAATTTTACCTTGGTGGATCTTTTAGATCCAGCCGTTTTTTCTGCACCTTTTTTCAAGTAATACGTTTTTGGTTTTTTATTTAGTCTATAAACTAATAATGAAATCAAAAATGTATTTTGTCATTTAATGTATTTTGTAAAGCAAAAAAGATTGTTGTGTATAATTTTTGAATTTTCTAACAAACAACAACAAATATAAATAAACACATTAGTTTATATATAATCATTAGACAAACAAAAAATCAATTTAAAGCCAATTTACACAATATTTAAATTTGTATGTATCATATAATCATATGATATAACCAGTATTTTAAAAAACTTGAAGTTTTTGTTTTTAAATTATCTTGTATGTATTAACGTCGTTGTCTATCAACGATGTTAATAGACATCGTTTTTTTGTTGAATTTGCAATTAATAGTTAATTAAGAGTTAGAAATATTTTCATTTCTTTCTGATATTGATAGAATTAATTTTTTAATACAGTTATCGTGTT
>NW_004440395.1:2322-6697 GCF_000330505.1 Entamoeba invadens IP1
CCGAAAACTTTGAATTAATAATATAAAATGTTCTATTCGATTTTCTTACTTGTTATTGTTGTCTCCTCACAGACGACACCATATTGTGCCAATGTAATTGGAAATTTGTGCGTGTCGTGTGTAGACGATTATATTTTATCTGAGGACCAAAAATCGTGCACTTATAAAAGAACGCTTGGCTGTGAGACGATAAACAATAATAAATGCACTTCATGTTCAGATGGCTACAAATTTGATTTTGACAACCAGAAGTGTGTAATTGGTGATGAGTACTGTTTGTCCACAAAACAGTTAGACAACAATGACGTTGTGTGCACTTATTGTATGTCAGGAACAACACTTTTAGACAGCAAAAAGTGTGTCAATTGCACATCCGAAAACAAAGGCTGTTCACAAGCATCTAATAGTTGTTCTGACTGTGATGTTTGTGAATATGGATATTACTTGGACAACACGACATGTGTTCGAATTCCAAATTGTAAAGAAAACGATCCTGAAAACGTCACAAAATGCCAAACTTGTATTGATATGTACAATTACAGAGATGACCAGTGCATGTGGTGGAATGTTCCAAATTGTATAAGTTATATCGAAAGAGGTGTTTGTGCCACATGTGAATATGGGTATACACAAGTCGGCACTGGTTGTAGATATGTTCCATATTGTACTCAATTTGACAGCAACGGCTGCACTTCATGTGCAAAGGGATATGGACTTAACAACAAAAATTGCACAAAATGTGAAAAGGCTCTATGCACTTCTTGTTATTCAGACTATTCACAATGTGATGAATGTGCAGATGGATACACCACTGTAAATGGTCAATGCATGAAATGCGAAGTAAATGGGTGTAAAAAGTGTGTATCAGAGAACCCATATAAATGCTATGAATGCAACTCGGATAACGGCTACAAACTGATTGAAGACACAAAACAGTGTTATAAATGCCCAGACCATTGCACTGAGTGTTCTGATATGATCAATTCAGTGCATATTTGTAGTGAATGTGAAACTGGATATGCTGTATTTGATATGAAATGTGCTGCATGTGGTGAAGGGTGTATGACTTGTAGTGGTGTTGCACAAGAGCAGTGCAGTCTTTGTAAATATGGGTATCACCTCGATGGTGTTAACAAAAAGTGTTACAAATGCGCTGAAAATTGTTTAAGTTGTCAAGCGGAGAGTACTGATGTCTGTGAAATGTGTGCGCAAGGCTATGCGATAGACAATGGCAAATGTAGAAAATGTGATTCTAACTGTATTTCTTGTGATTCATCGGACTATTCTAAATGTCTAACATGTAAAGATGGATACGTTTTGGTTAGTGATGAATGCCAAACGTGTGATGAATCGTGTCAAACATGCACTTCACCAAACGATTACCGAGCCTGTGTCAAATGTGCAAGTGGATTTTACAAAGATTCATATAATGAGTGCATCAAATGCACAAAAGAAAATTGCAATGCTATTAATAAAGTTTCAATTTATAATATCGAAACCACTTGCAACATCTGTTCTGACACATGTGATTACAAAAAACGAGACGAAAATGGGTATTCATGTGGAGAGATATCGTTCTGTGACGTTTTTGATACAACCAGAAAAGTGTGTGTTGAGTGCCAAAGGGGGTATTATCTAAATGCAGATTATGAGTGCAAGAAGTGTTCAGAAGAGTGTTTGGAGTGTGTGAATACCGAAAAGGAGTGTAAAGAGCATTACAAAAATGTTGAGAATTGTGTGTTTTATGATGTCAATCATAAGTGCAAAACTTGTGAAAATGAATACAAAATGGAAAATGGTGTATGCGTGAAAGTAGGAGATTGTGTAACAAGGAATGATGAAGGAGTGTGCATCGTTTGTGAGAATCAGAAAATTGTTGGTGATGATAACAAATACCCAGCAGAATATAATGGGACTTGTAGTCGAGAAGAACATGTTGTTAACAGTTCTCAAAGTATTTTCACAATACTTCTATTTGCCGTTTTCTTGATTATCTAAGTGAGAAATTACTAATTTTATTATAGTATTTTAATAATGGTAAATTAATATAAAAATAGATTTGAAAACCTATTTAGTTTAACTTTAAAAAAAATAATAACACATTTTTATTAATAATCCTCAAAATTTATAATTGAATTTACCTTGCAAGCTATTGATGATATAGAAAACTTAACTACTTATTATAAAACTAAAAGTTCGAACAAAATCAGTTTGTGTTTTTTATGTTGATTTTAAGTCGACATCGGACAAAGTAATTTGTTTAATGTTGAATATGATAACAAAGATATTTAATTTTATCGACGAGTTTGCAAAACTGATATTTTTATGAAAAAAATAATAAACAGACTTATATTTTTTTAATTATAAATTTTGTACAATTTTTATTAACAACACTCTACAAATGTGTTTGAATTTAAGTAGATGAACTGACACTGTATGGCAACAAAATGTTTATTGCAAATATTCTTAGTTTAGGCATTTTGTTATTTATTATGAAACACTCAAAAATTTTCAAATTAAAACTATTATAAAAAAACCAAATAACAATTTTTTTTTATTTTTGTTATTTTATAATGCTAATAATATAAATAAATTTTTATAACATACTTTAAATTTATTTCATATTAATAAAAAACAAATAAACTTACAAAATAAATCTAAAAACAATGGAGGTGAAAACATTAAGATTGAAAACAATTCTAACTGGAAATTTTAATGTTGGCAAAACTTCGATAATAAAAAGACTTTGTTGTAACGCATTTGATAAAGATATGAAACCCACAATAGGTGGGCCTGACACGTCGGATGTATACACTAGTAATGGAACAAAAATTGAGCTTGTGTTATGGGATACCGGTTTGTTGTTTAAAAAATAATGTGTATAATACAACTTCACATAAAACATATGATAATATATAACACTTTCGAAATGTCATTTACAAAAAGCGGGACAAGAAAAATATTATTGTCTTTTTCCTGTGTTTTACAGAAATTCCAGTATTGTTATAAGTTTGTTGTTTTTATCATTTTATAGATATACTTAAGTAACATCCAGTTGTGTATGATCCCAATAATTCGCAATCGTTTGAAAACGTGACGTATTGGGTCGATTCAGTACACCAATATTGCGACAAAGACACAGTTATTGTTGTTGTTTGTAACAAAATAGATTTGGAAAATCAATTAATTACAAAGGAAATGGCTACTCTATTATGTAAACAATATGGTGATATTCCACTCATGTTTTGCTCGGCACTAAGTGGTGATGGCGTTAAGGAAGTGTTTGATTTTGCAGTCAACAAGTTTTACAATACCAAAGGCGATAAAATGTTCGCACAAACAAATAACACAACGAAACACCACAGCAATGTAAGTTGTGGCATTTTCTAATTATTATTTGTGTTATAATTATTTAAAAATATTAAAACTATTTATTTTACTTCTTACAATTATTTGTGAATAGTAAATAATTAATCTGGCATTTTTTTATTCCCTTTTAATAATTGACCGTATTACAAACTTTTTAACTTTTGAATTTTTTTATAAAACGTTTCTTCAAATTGAATAAAGAATGTATAAAAATTTATAATGAATTAAAATATATGTTATATTATTATTATATACACGCAACAAATATTAACCATAAATACTTTGCTTAATCAAAACATGGCAAACAACACAAAAGTTACAAGTGCAACTATAATGTTGACAGATGCATCTGGATAAATTGATGTTGGATGTGCAATATAACTGGTGTATGCCATAGCAGTGCATTTATCGAATTTATACGCGGTTTCTGTTTTTGCTCCAGAACAAACTTTAGATGATGAATATGTTTGGAACACGAATCTGTCTTTTTCCTGAACGGCTTTATAAGAAATAGACACATCAAACACACTTCCATCTACGCATCCGTTAATAATTATAGAAGTCAAGGGTTGTTCATTCTTGGTACAAACTGAATCATAAAAATGTTTCAAAGTTCCCAAATTGGCAGGAATTGTTTCGACAATTTTAAATCCTTTTGTTTGTAATTGTAATTTATCTAATTTAGTGGAAGCCAAAGAAGAGCACGAGGTTCCTGACCAATAATTGACTCCATCTTCTAGTATTTCATATTTTTCACTAACACGATCATTTATATAACACACTTTGTCTTCATATAAAAGTCTCACTGGCAAGTTTGAAAAGTTTTTAATGCCGATAACATAGGACGAAAGAGAATTCAATACAAATAAAAAGCAAATTATAAACATTAAATACTAAAAATACAAGTTTGAAATGTCGTTTAAATATTGTTTTTAAGACGAAAATTGAATAATCTAATTGATGTAGAACATTATTATTCTTTCTTTTCGAAAATCAAACAGATAAG
>NW_004440395.1:6797-14094 GCF_000330505.1 Entamoeba invadens IP1
GTGGTCAATTATATTATATATTTAAATAAATATTATAAAACATTAATATTTCGTTTAATATAAATTAAAAGTGTTTATTTAGAGTTTAACAAATCATATTGTACTTAAAATAAAATGTTTCTTTGATTACAATTTCCCTTGTTAATGTATCATTTTTATTATAATAGATAAAAACTATAATACGATTTAATGATATACCAATTAATTTATTACTAATAAATACAATAAATTGATTTTTGTTTATTTAACCAAATTTTACAAATTATATATATATTTATTAAATTTTCTTTTTAATTTTACTAATTTAGTCATTACATATAAAAATAAAACTATGTCAGGAATATGCAATCTTGACGAAGAAGTTGAAATGATTGTGTAAATCCAGCGTGTAATAATGGTAATTATAATGTAAATTAATTATTTTGAAATCAACAATAAAGTTAATATATATTTATTTTCAAATGTTTTAACAAAATATTTGTAATCATTTTAATTATTATTTTTTTATTATAAAAAACATTTAAATAAAAAGTTTAAAACATATCATTTGGTCATATTTATTTTAAAATAAAAATAAACAACAATAATGTTAAGAAAGTCGATAATTTATCGATGTTAATATTGTTTATTCAACCTTTTAACACTAGTTTTGATAGATTCGATACCAAATCTTCAATATTCAATCTTTTTGATTGTTCATGTTCCCAACATCTTTGAATAATTTCATAAGAGTTATCACTCATACTCTCCTTTTTATCAAGACGTTTTCCTTCGATTACAAATTCTGCAATTGTCCATGGAAATTTGAATTGTGTTTTTGGATATGCCTGACACCACCCAAAACACTCGAACATAGTAATACCAAGTGAGAAAACATCAGCAGATTTTTTGTACTTTTCCTTCTTAAGTATTTCTGGTGCCATATACACTGGTGTACCAATACCTTTGGTGAATGTCATGTTAGTCATCAACATATTGATATTTCTGGCACTTCCAAAATCAGTCAATTTAGCATTCACTTTTTCGTTTAAATTAAGTGAAATAACAAGAATGTTATCTGGTTTGATATCTCTGTGTAATATCCCATTTTCATGTAAATAAAGAATTCCCTTTGAAGCATCTAAAATGAATTTTATTCGTAAATGCATTTCAACTTCTATGGATTTTTTCTTATTAATCAAATCCTGTAAACTTCCATATTGTGCAAATTTGGTGACCATACAAATCTTGTTTGGTATTAAAACGGCTCCAAAAAAGTGTACGATATACTCATTCCGGAATTTGTCTAACATGTCGACTTCATTTCTAAATTCAGAAATGGTTTCTTCTTTATTATCACTTTGTTTCATTTTTTTAATAGCAACAACATTTCCTCTATAATTTCCTTTGTACACAATACCAAAAGATCCTTCGCCTATTTGCTTCGTTTCTTCGAGTTCTCTGTAATTTAATTTAGTTGATTGTTCAGTGTCGACTTCAATTTGTAATTTGTTACTCAAAACAGTTCCTGTTACAATGTCAAGAGCAATCACCATAATATTCTCTTTAATTTGACATGAACATAACGGCTTTATAAATAACTCAAATTCACAGGCTTTGCCTTGTTTCAGTGTCACGATAGAAGGCAATGTACCTATTTGGTAACAATCACACCCTTCAATTACACTAAATTGAACCTTCAAACTATGTTTTGAAGTGTTTCCAATACATATCAAGTCACGAGTCTCGGTGTCTACTTTAATAACTTCATCACTATCAATATCAAAGCGTAAAACATTTTTGTTGGAACACAAAACTTCATTCATTTTTTCCATCGTCAAATTAGAACTTTTTATATCGAAAACACAGACATTCTGCATTTGTTGTTTGCGACTATATCGCTGAAGTATATAAAATAGAATAACTATTAATAAAGTGACTGTTAATATCAATAGTACTACAACTGTGATTGGAATACCTATGACAACACCATAATTAACAGAATCTGTGCAATTGTCACCAGAATCTGTCGGTTCTCGTCGACCTTCACATTTAACACACTTTGATTTTTGCGCTGAAACACAATGTTCTACTTTTGTGAAATGAAGACATTGCAAATTAACGAGAACATATTCTTTCTCATCACATTTAGTGCACACACTTTCAGTATCACATGATATACAATTTGAAGAACATTTATAACACTTGTAATTCGATAAGTAATGACCAGACATACACCTCTCACAGCCAGAGGACGATGAAAATTCACAATTTGAAAGTGTTGTATTTGGTTGACATAATTTGCCTTCACTTGGGATGTTGAAATAGCCGTCTTTGCAAGCAAGACATTCATTACTGTTCACACAAAGTGCACACGACTCGTCACATGGTGTACAGCTGATGCCCTCTCGATAATACCCAATGTTACAGATTGCACATCCACCTCCACCGGGTAGGGCAATGTCACAACTCTCTTGTAACGCACCAAGTGACTTACATGACATGTCAGCACTCAAATAAAATCCCGATCTACACGTTGTGCAATAAGTCGTGTTGTAACAAAATAGACAGTCGTTTTCACATTGAAGGCATTCGTTGTTGATGTTGTAATAACCATCAGCGCAGTGTTGGCATCCTTTGTTATTTCGAATTAAACAAGTTGTTTCTGTTGCAGTTTTACTACTTGTTTTAAGTTTGTCGTCTTCATCAAATGATTCAGCACAAATCCCACTTTTCAGTTTGAAGGCATCAAGACACTCAACACATTTATTGTTCTTTGCATTATATCTCTTGCAATTTGTTACTGTTGTGGATTCTATTGGAACACAGTAGTCATACTTGTTCTCTACATTCTTTGCGTCTGTCTGGTAATACCCCTCATTGCAAACAACACACCCACTTGAGCTAAATGTTTTGCATGTTGATATTTCACTCTTTGATATACACCAAGTGTCGGTGTATCTTACAAATCCATCCAAACATTTGAGACAACAATTACTGTCACAAAGACCACAATTGTTTGTTTGACATTGTAAGCACCTTCCTTGTGATGCGTAATTTAAATCAGAAGCACATTTGGTGCAAAATCCATATTTTGCTGTTTGGCAATTTTCATCTGTAACACATTGGTTTGAAGTTGTGTCAAACACATAATCAGTATAACACTTTAATGGCATAACTTTAGTTCTTGATAATTGGCAAACCGAAACAGAAACACCACAATTGACACATTCGTTAGATATGTTGAGATAATCACCAACTCCACAATTGTAAGTAATACCATTTCTAATTTCCATATTTTGTTGTGAACTTTGACATTCATTTCCATTCAAAGTGAAATTGTTGTTGCAATTAATACAAATGTAATTATTCTTTTCAACTTTCTGATATTTGCAATTTACCATTTTGTCTTGACAATCGGAGTTGACTGAGATCTGATCATAACAGTCACATGAAAACATTGTGATGTTAGACGGACTGTGACATCGTGTTGTTTGTTGGCAAATTCCATTCGCCAAAAAGTAGTTGCTGTTGCATAGAAGACAAGTTGACTCGTCGACTTGAATTTGGCAGTTCACATCATTACTTTGGCAGCTCTTTGAATTTGGATTGTAATACTTCCCACTTGGACACGACTGACACTTCCCGCCATTCAATACATAGTTGGTCATACAAGAGGTACAATTGGAAACAGCAACAGTAAGGGTGGAACACACATTGCAGTTCTCAGTTGCAAAATAACAACTTTCACAAGTCATGTCAGTCTTTTTGTAAGTGCCAACTTCACAATTTGAACAAAGCCCACTTAAAGCTACATACTGTGGATCTTTGCACGCCAGGCACTTTTTAACTGTTTGACTGCAACTCGTGCAATTTGTGTTTATTGTGCTACATTGAACGCATACACCGATTTCATCTGGGTAATATCCTGTGTTACACATCACACATTTTCTGTCGAATGCAGACGAGCATTTAGCGCAGTGTGCATCAAAAGTTGAACATGATTCGCAAACACGTGATTTGGTTGATTGGAAAACGTAGTTATCTTGACATGCTGTGCATATCCCATTTGTAGCATCACAACTCCCTCCACACGTCGTTGAACATGATACACAAGTGTGTGACGTGTCGTCTGGATACATGTTTAGTGTTGAACACTTCGCGCACTTCCGCTCACCAGTCACACAACTCTCACAATTAACATCAAATGCCTGGCACGAAATACACACTGTTGAAGGTGGATTGGTTGGCACCATCCCACTTGAACACGTTGTGCATATTCCATTGCTACCATCGCAGGCGCCCCCACACGTCGATGAGCAGCTTTGGCATTTGTAATCGCCACTCGTCTTGATGTAATAATTTGGTTTGCAGGAAACACACTTTCTTGTGGAGTCTGTTGCACAAGTCACGCAATTTTGGTCATAAGCACTGCAACTTTCACAATTTGTTGAAATTGGCGAAGTCACAACGTAGTTATCAATACATTTTGTGCATAGTCCATTTGCTGTATTACACTCATTTTGTTGACACGTTGCTGAACATTCTACACACATGCCATATCATGGGTAATACCCACTTGAACACATTAGACACGATCTGACACCATTATCAGCACAAGTGACACAATGAGAATCAAAGTTTTTGCAAACTTCACACACTATTGATGGCGGACTTGTAAATACCAAACCACTCTCACACGAAGTGCAATGCCCATCTGTTTGGTTACAACTTCCACCACATGTAGTTGAACACGAAATGCACTTCCCGGTATCCAGTGACGGGTATGTGTTTGTCGTTTTGCAAGTTGTGCATTTCTTCTCGTTTCCACCTGGACAAGTCTCACAGTTTGAATCGAAGTCTGTGCAACTTTTGCACTTTGTGTTTTGTGTGTCATACATCACATAATTTGAAGCGCATGAGGTGCAATACCCATTTGCATCACACGAAGAACAAGAAGAATCACATTGTACACAGTTTGCCCCACTATTCCCAACAAAATACGGAGATGCACAACTTAAACATTTTCTCTCTGTTGATGAACATGTGTTGCAATTTGGGTCTATTGAATTGCAAGAAGAACAGAATTTTGAAGGCTGTGTTATAGCGGGGGTGTATTGTGATGAACACGTCTCACAATATCCCGTCTGTGTGTTGCATCCATTCGAACACGTTGAGTCACAACTTACACACGTAAATGGAGATGTTGTTGATGGGTACATCCCACTTGTGCATTTGGTGCATTTTCTTGAGATGGTTGAACACTCTACACAATTTGAGTCAAAAGAAGAACATGTCTGACACGTGACACTAGTTTCAGATATTATTGTATATTGATTGCTTACACAAGTGCCGCATGCGCCTGTCTGTGTGTTGCACCCTGTCGATGCACACGTTGAATCGCAAGAAATACAATTAGAATTGGTACTTGATGGGTAGTATCCATTTGTACATACCCGACACTGTCTATTTGGAGTCAGACATTCGACACACTTTGAATCAAAATTAGAACACACTTCACATTGTGTTGATTTTGGATTTGTGTATACTAACTCACTTGAACAACTTGAACAATATCGAGTCGAATCAGAACACGAACTACCACAAGTTGTGTCACAAAGTTGGCAAAATGTGCTGTTTAATAAGTAATAATTCGATTCACATTTTGTACACGAAGATCCGCTGTATGCTGTACAATTTGAAATGATAATGGGATTTTTTTCGCAATAAGATGAATTTTTAAAAGTGTATCCACTTTTACAGGTGGTACAAACACTTGAACTATAACACGTCTCACAATTTAGAACAGTACACCCGTTGTAATAACACGAGTAGCCAACCAATTGATAAGGTGATGCACAAGTAGCACATGATACAGTAAAAGAAGTGGAACATGTATTTGAACTGCAGTTGATAGCACAACATTTTCCTGTTGATTCATTATATCTCCAATTTTCATTCCACCATTTATTGTATCCCATTTGAATATATTCTGAAAATGTTAAATTTGTGCATATATATTCTTTCAAAGCATTAATCATTCCATAAACCAAAGTGTAACCTTGTTCACACAAAGCACAACCTATATAATCTGTCATACATTCCAAACAATTAATGACATTCAAGCCGTTACAATTTATATAGTTTTTTCTTTCATGCATCTTATTTCTTATATTATTATTATAATCAATATCGTTGGATGTGTTGAATGCCGCATTGTTGTATTTGTTGTCAATATATTTCAAGTTAAAATTTTTATAGTTTAAAAAGATAGTCATTGCTTTTCTCTGTTTGACAAGGTTTATTTCTACATATTTTAGTAAAGTGCAATTAATGTACTGAATATTAGAATTTTTTACTTGAAGCGTTAAGTTTTGATAAACGAAGTCTGTAGTGTCGCATTCTTTTGAAGTTGTTGAATAGTATTCAATTGTATTTCCATTTTGGCACCATTGCAAAGAAAGTGTGTGTGTTACAACAAATAAGAGTAATTCAATATACATATAAAGCATTGTTTTTTTAGTTAATAAATAAAAGAAACAGTATTAAAAAAGAATAATCTGTTTTTGAATAGATTTTTAAAAATATTTTTTAAATAAAAATACTTATTTTTGTGTGTTTTTATTAATCGGTGATCCATTGATCTAATAATTAAAAAATAACAAGAAAACGACCAATCAATATATTAATGACAGTTTATTGATATATTTGTAGTTTATAATTTTATACATATTTAATAATAAGGTTAGATTTTGTAGACAAAAAATATTTAAAATTATAAGAACAACCAAAAATAATAATTAACAAACAAAAATACACATCTACTAATTGTTATGATTATGTTCTTTAATAATTAAATAAATTAAAAATATAATATATTTTTTTAAAAAAAAATAACATTGGTCAGAAAGCATCAAATTTCTAAAATATTTCACGAAAGATGTTTTTCTTAATGTTTTGTTGAATATTTTTTTTTGCTTTTACATAAGATGAAAAACAAAAAACGATCATTTACTTTTTTGGTAAATATATCAACATAACTTTTCATAAAATCGATGAGATTTAAAGACAAATTGTTATTCAATTGAAATGTTCAAAAATAACACTCGATTTAATTACATTTATATATAAAACGATAATTATTATTCAACATTTATTAATGTTTATGTTAACTAGTATATTCATTAATTGAATGATATGTAACAGAGTACTTAAACAAAAAGCATTATTAAATATAATTGAAAATATATTTGCTTGGAATATCAAAATCTTTAACAATGAATAAACTATTTATTTTACATTATTATAACTATGTGAT
>NW_004440393.1:0-2869 GCF_000330505.1 Entamoeba invadens IP1
ATTGTGTTGTCCTTGGAACTCGGGCAACTAGAGGCACTTGACTGCAGAATCCAGAAATTTTTATACAATAATAATTTAACTGCAAAAGGTGTCACATCATCACGACTCTATGTAAGTGTAAAAGACATGGGACTTGGACTTAAAGGATGTCGGAATGAATGTGGAAAAGAATTGATGAGGGTCTTTCTTAAATACGAATGGGAAGGAGACTCGAATATTGCAAACATGATAAGATACACACAAGACAAGCCAGACAACATTGTCAAAAGAGCTCTAAAATGTCTAAACAAAATAATCAATCCAGATGAGCTGAATGAAATTGTCATCAAGGAAAGTGAGCAAGGAAGATCAATGAAAGTAGTGCTCGACTGGATTGATGAAAAAATAAACACACATTATCTTACAATGTGGAAGAATAAAAAACATCAGGAGTCTTACCAAGGATGTTGAAACACCAAATGTGCAACAAAGAAGCATCAACAAAAGCATGGAGGACACTCAATATTAAAAACAACGCTTTCATCCAAATAATAAACATGCAAGAAGGAGCAACTTACGTTGGAACAAGAAAAGCAATAATCACAAAAAATAAAAGGGATGAACAATGCTACTGCTGTAAAACAACAAAAGCAAACATTCCTCATATCCTATTATGCTGCCCCATGACAAAAAAAGCACAAATTGACAGACACAACCATGTATGCAACATTATTCATATGGCTTTGTTAAAAAAATTGAAACTTGTCAAAGATGAATTAAACTTAACCCACCCACCAAAGATGATAGAAGAAGCCGAGAAAAAAACACGGTGATGTCGGAGAAAAATATGTTATGTGATGATAGAGCGTCTTTTGCGCGCAAACCTGATATTTATTGGCAAGACAATTCAGCAAAGAAAGGTTATATTATTGATGTTACTATTGTAAAAGACCAGAATATCTCAACAGCTTATTTTAAGAAAGTTGCAAAATATTCAGTGTTATGTGAAAAATTGAGAAACGAAAGAAACTTAACAAATGTGATAACAATTCCTATCGTCATCACAATAAGCGGATGAATAAACAGACTCTCAACAGAAAGAATCGAAAAGGTGCTGAAACTAAAAATAGACTATAAAAACATGATAAGATATGTTGTAATAAACAGTATGAAGGAACTAATGAATTATATAAACCAAGGCCGTGCTTCTTTTGAACTGGAAGATTTAAAAGAACACAAAGAAAACTCTGACGATGTTTCGGAAGAGGGCAAAGAGATGGTTGATGAAGACGACTCCTCTTTGTCATGAAATCCCGAGAAATTCATTTCGAAAGGAAATACATAATTGAATTCTAAGTGTTTTGAATATAAACATAATGATATATTATTCTTTTCTTAATTTTAAGTTATTTCATTCTTATAATTATACTTTATAGTTTTTTTTGATTTTAAGAATGATGGTTATTTTTTTATTGTTTTTTATTAATTGTTTACTATATTATAGTTTATTTATACTATTAAGTAAAGTAAAAAAATAAAACAACAAAGATGTTTAAAAAGTTGATAACTTGTTATTGTCGATTGTGTTACTATTGACAATATGATACATATTACTTATATGTATCATAATAATATGTTATTGATATGAATGATGACGTGGAATATACTTATTTTACACAATTTTGCTTTTGAGTAATCTCTGTTTAAAGAAGGTAAAAAACAAAGTGTGCCAATTTTTAGAGCCTTTTTTACTTATCACACGATGCAATTTTGATAATATCAAATTTGTGAATCTATTTAAATGAAATCTTTTTAATTATTTTTATTGTAGAAAAAAAATAAACTAACAAAATGTAACAACAAAATCATTTGATTAACATTTATTAATTGATATATTTGATGGGAAACATTGATAACCAATTGATTTGATATTTGAAGATATAGTAACACTGCTCAGACTGCTGCATTCATAGAAACACCAATCGCCTATTAATGTTACACTCGATGGTATTGTAATACTAGTCAGACTAATACATTGAAAGAAACAATCATTACCAATTGATATTATACCTTGTGGTATGTTGGCACTGCTCAGATTACCGCATTTATAGTAACATTGAGTACCAATTTATATCACACTTGATGGTATGTTAAGACTTCTTAAACTGCTGCATTCATAAAAACATTGAAGACCAATAAATTTCACACACGATGGTATGTTATTACCAAATTTCTTTCTATCACTTATAGTGTAAATAACATTTTTAAACTCGATGTTTCGTTGTTTGTTTCTGTCAACAGTTCCAAATTCAACATTGAACCACACAATAATTCTATAGAATTTTTTCTCAAAAACAGGGATATCTTCACAATCTTCATTTTCTTTAATGTTGACAAAAATATCATTGCCAAAATTCTCACTATTCACATTCCACAAGTGAAGTGTCTCGATATTTGAAAAGTATCCAAGTGTTTTGCAATTCAATGGAATTGGGTTGAAGTGGAACTTTTCCATATTACCACGAAACTTCTTGCATACCAACTCCAAGTTAATAAAGTCGTTGATAGTGACGAAGTACTTTGAGACTATCATCACATGATAACCAGAAAGTTCAGACATTTTGATATTTACAGTTTTTCGGTGTTTATATATTTCCAAATTCGTTATTGTAAACATTTTTTAAAAAATGTGTGATTAATAGTCATTTATCATTGATAGTTATATAATATTTTAAATTAAGTATATTAATAAATCAAAATACATTATTTAAATGTTTAAAAAATTTTACAAAATTTTATCACATTATTATTAATTGCATGGTTATTTTAAAATTAATAAATATGGTGTAACTATTATTTTTAAATAAAAATATTATTTAAATTACAGTCA
>NW_004440393.1:2969-7318 GCF_000330505.1 Entamoeba invadens IP1
TTCGCATGACCTGTAAATTAAAATTATTGAAATTCATTTAAAAACCGAAGAATTTTATTTTATTATACCGTTATATATAATTATTTATAATTAGTTAGACAATGTAAAAGAGTGGACAATGTTTTAAGACAAATAATATTATAAATTTAAACTAATATCTTATGTTTATTTGAATAATTATATATATTTTGAATCAGAATACACACAATATTGAAAAAATAAAAATAATTATTACTGAATTTAACATTTTTTATTTTTAATTGTGTTGCATGATCACGTTTATGAATATGTTTTAAAATTCTTAACTGTAAGCCTCAAACAAACAAATGCTTTTATGTTGTTAGTATCAACTTAAAAGAAATCGTTAATTTCAGAATATTAACACCCGTTTTTGTAAAATGTTTCTGCACTAGAAGTCAATTTTAAAAAAAACCTATATTTTTACTATAAGTATTTGAAAGCAAAATATTTTTTTATAAAAAAACAAGATATTTTCATAACATAAAATAAAATGTATAGTAAAGTCGATCCGAACAAGTGTGCAACTTTATTTTTTCTTTGTTTTTTACTCACAACAAAGGTGGAACTTTATTTTTCAACAATAACAAAAACAACAACAAAAAGTGGAATTAGGTTATAAATCAACATAAAATATAACTTGATATTTAAATGATAAGTTCAACTGCTTGTTCTAATAAAAAACATTGAAATTCCATAATTCCAATTGTGATACAGAACGAATAAAACAGCGTTGTATATTGATTGTGGATGAAGCAAATGTTAAACATCTCGTTTATAAAAAATAAAATGAGACAAGCTAATTCGTGTGATTCAAAGATTTTTTCGCTGTAAAATTACAATAAACACGAGAATGTTGAATGGTGCAACCCAAAAAATTAATTGAGAGAAATTGTGCAACTTTAGTTATAATTTAGTTATAGTATTTTAATTAGAGTAATAGTTTAAAATAAATTTGTTTGTCTTTTCTTGTTTTATTTCTAAAAAACATATAATTTTTTATAATTAAAAAGTGGATGAAAATTCAAATCCTATAATTTTTATTATTTTTTCTAGTTCCTCCTTCCTAAGGTTAAGCAAAGAAAAAAAACAAGAATAATAAGTCTAATAAATTATGTCATCACAGTACAGAGTTTTGAAAAACAGTTTAGTTTTTTTTTTAAAAAAAACAATATACATTTTAATATATCACATCATCGATAACAGTATATTTAACATACATTTTTAACAATCTTAATTCAATAACGTTCCAATTATTGTAAACAAATACAGTTATTTTTCCAACATTTAACTATCGTGTAAAAAGTCGGTTGGTTCTGCCAAATTATGTGTTTTGCTCCAGATCAAATCTTCTATTTGTAAAACGTTACAAATTGTTCGAAAAAATTAACAAATTTGCTGACAGTTGTTATTGATTCAAGTGATTTGAAAATCAAATTTATTTTGTGACAATAACACCAATTTTTATCATATTATAATTGTTTTGGAACCATGTTGATATATTCACAAAATAATGTCGCGGCACCACTGTTTTTGCCATTCACGTTGGCACTACCATCTGTGGTTATTGAAATAATTTTGCTTTGGCTAATTTTGTATTTATCTATTATAACTTTTAATTTATTAAATATTCCTTTTCCTTTTGATTTTGCTTCTAGCTTTGACATTATTAATATAAAATTATGTATTATATTATCTTGGTTAATTGTACGACAACAAAAAATGTATTGAGAATGTTGGTGTATCTATGACCTATCAGTCTGGATTGAAACATATTGAGATTCTTGTATTGTGTATAACTTTTTCTCTTTTTTTCAAATACAGTTTCTAAAAATTGCATCATTGATGTTCTTGGAAGACTTTGTTTATTTATTGTGTTAATTCCAAATTCTTCGGCAACTTGAATAATTATATGTATTATATTTTTAATTACATCTGTTTTACATTATAAATCCTTTTCAGAAATTATTTGATCGATAGTCATGTTTTTTGTTTGTCTTATTTATTGTGTAATATTCATTTTCTGATTGGTTAAAAAACACAAGTATCAATTTCTTTACCTTCACAATTGTTTGATATATGTTTTACATTAAAATACGTTTTTATCAAACATTCTTTAAGTTCTATATTTTCAAATATTGTTTTGTGATGTAAAGTATGAAATTTAAACCATAACAGCTTATAATTTTACCACAAATAATACAATAAAACGTTTGAGTATTTATTTTATCTGCCAACTTTTCTTGTATCCAATCGACTTCAACAAACATTTGTTATATTTCGTTTTGAGATTTTATCTTTATATAATAATATAATAAAGAATCCAAAATGAATTCTTTTATATTTAAAAAACTTTAAAATGTGTCTTTTAAATTATTTATCATTTTATTTGTTTTTTATATTTTTGGAAAAGAATAATTGTGTTTTGTCTGATATAATTTATTATTAAAAAAATTAATGTTATTTACCATTTTTAAGTTTTTTCAATAACATTATCGTTTGGCCGACACTGCTTAAAATAGTGGGTGTTTATAAATGATTTGTCATCTTTTTTAAACACTGTAAATAATTATACAAAATTATAAAAAGGTATAAAAATTTTAATGATATTGATGCCACAATTACTTAACAGTGATGATCTTAAACAACTATTTTAAAATAATAATATAATAATAATTTTGTTAAGTATAATCTACAACATATTTATTATATAAATATTAACATATCGGTAATCTTAAAAGTTGTTTACACCAATTTTAATAATTGATTTTATAAATATTATTATAATCATTATTATTAAATAAAAACTGTAATTAATAATACATTACTTACATTTCTGTATCTGTTCTTTAAATTGACTCAATTTACCTTACTCTAAAACTAATCGTGTTAATGTCAAAAAACTTTTGATATAATAAACAGTTTCTCCTAATTTTTTGGTGTGTTATTTATTTAAAACTAAATTTCCTTTCATTATTTTACAAATAAATATTAAAAAATAAAAAATTAAGTCACATTTAAAAAATATGATAAATATTTGATTATAATAATATATTTAAATTCTTACCATTCATAGGTGTAAACATATTATAACCTGCAAGACAATATATTCTTCATGTTGTTGTACAATTATAATTTTGTTTTACTACCATGATGTTATAACTTAATTGTTTGTTTTCACTTAACATCATTTATTCTATAATTAATTTATTAATTAATAAATGGTTCATTGTTTTATATAAATCAAGTTTTAAAAACAATTAAAAGAGTGAAGTTTAAATAACATGAAACAATAAAATCCACTTAATTAATGTATAAAAAAGGAAATAAAGAAAACCAGAATTGTTGTTTTTGGATTTGGCGATGTCGGAAAGTCGTCTATCATCATTCGGTTGGTGTCCGATTTTTTTTGTTCGAGACTACGATCCATCCATAGAAGAAAGCTATTTTGTCACCATGAAAGTTGATGGCAAATCCTATGTTTTAGATATATTAGACACAGCCGGCTCGGAAGAATATTCCGCACTTCGTGACGTTTACACACGTAACTCTTATGGGTTTTTAGTCGTATACTCGATCACAGATAGGGTTTTATTTGACGAACTTGATCATTTCAGAAAGAAAATATACACAACACAACACAACAGAAAGCATATAATGAACACATTCCAATCGTTTGGTGTGGTAATAAAAGTGATTTAGAGAGTGTAAGAACTGTGTCTATTGAAGAAGGTGAAAAACTTGCTGAAGAGTGGAGAGTTTCTTTTTATGAAACATCTGCAAAAAATCGAATTAATATCAATAAAATTTTTATCGAAGTGGTAAGTGATATTGTACGAACTAAATACAAACAAAAACAAGTTGATGACAAATATAACAAAACATGTGTTATTGTTTAGTTAAGTAAAATTATGTTTAAAATATTTAATATTATTTTTAATTTGTTTGTGTTTATAAACATAATGATTTGCTTTGTTGTAAATGATATAATAAATTGAAATTATCTCTTGTATTTTTTTATAAATGTGTATAAAGAAAAAATTAAAGTTCAGATAAGTATAAAGTTTTCATTCACTATTTAAATACTAATTAAATGAAAATAAACAAGTTTTCATGTATTTATTTTAAAATGGTCAAATACAACTTTATATATTTCACTTTTACGATGGTATCGAAATTGTTAATTATTAGTTGTTATTTTTGGTAAACCTTTGTACCATATCTGTATGTGGTATAGTCAATCTTTTATATTATTTTCCAAAATGTGTAACTAATAAAAATGTTAAAATAATTTCCCAACACACAAGAAATAAAAAATACAATAATATTAT
>NW_004440393.1:7418-15233 GCF_000330505.1 Entamoeba invadens IP1
ATCATTGTTATTAGTTTGTTATTACAATACATTCAACTGATTTAATAAGCAAATATTTACAAAAAACACTCTGTTACTAAACATTTTATGTGCTCATTTCTGTTAAAGTGTTGTTTATTTAAACGTGTTTTTACGACATAAGTATTGATAATTATAACAATAAGAAATTGTTTAATGGATTGTTGGGTTATTTGTAACAAAAAAACAAATAATAACAACTAAGTCATTTCAATAACATTGTTGAACAATTGTGTTTGATGGAAAACAATAACTACCAAATAATGTCACATTAGATGATATTGTAACACTGCTTAGATTATTACATTCATAAAAACAATAATCACCGATTGATGTGACATTCGATGGTATAACAACACTGCTTAGCTTACTACAATAACTGAAACAATAATCACCAATTGATGTGACATTCGATGGTATAATCATACTGCTGAGACTACTACATCCAATAAAACACCAATCGCTAAATGATGTAACACTTAATGGTATCGTAATATTACTCAAATAGCTGCACCAATTAAAACACTTTTCGCCAATTGATGTTACACTTGAAGGTATGATATTACCAAATTTCTCTCGATCATCTCGAGTGTACGTCACATTTTTGAACTCGATGTTTCGACTTTTGTTTTGGTCAACAGTTTCAAAATCAACATTAAACCACACAATGATTTTATAAAACGCTTTCTTAAATACAGGTATATCTTCGTTGTCTCCATTTTGTAATTTTTTGATTAGAAATCCATTGCCAAAGGTTTCATCTTCTCTATTCCACAAGTGAAGTGTCTCAATGTTTGAGAAATATCCAAGTGTTTTAAAAATTAACGGAATCGGGTTGAAATGGAACTTTTCCATAGTATCACCAAACTTCTTGCATACCAACTCCAAGTTAATAAAGTCTTTGATTGTGTCAAAGTACTTCGAGACTATCATTACGTGATAACTGTCAATTTTAGACATTTTGATTTAACAGTTTTAGATGTTTGAATAATTTAAAATATATTTTAATGTTATTCAAATATTATTTTTTATAATCATTAAAAAATGAATATAAACTTTTCATAACTTTAATCAATAAAAGCTATGAATAATTTGATTTTAAATTTTTATATGGAGATAATGATTTTAAAATCAATTATAAATATACAAGTGTACAACAAATAATAAATCATTTTGAGAATCGTTATTTTTTATATAATATGTATCATCCAATATCAACATTAATTCAACATTACAAATGATATAGATTATATTATTATTGCTAATAATAAAAACTGTGTATGCAAGATTATTTTACAATTTTTGTATGTTCTTGATTAAACACATAGAACAGGTGAATGATGGAAAACGAGTAAATATTTAATAAAAACCTAATCAAACAAACTGATTTTTTAAAAACGAACGACTTATAAAAAATAATATAGATTTTTATTTTAATAATACAAACATTAAAATATATTTAAAATAACACAAAGAAATATTTTAATTGTTATTTATTAATAATAAACTAAATACAGTCATGCGAAAAAGCTGTCGCGTTTGGAAAAACCTGTCTTGGGTGGTAATGAACTATTCTAGTACTATAAACAAATGATCTGAAATAGAAAATGTTATTTGGAAATGCCGAATATTTTTATTCGATTTTTGTGAAATGACCCTGCAAATAAATCGAATAGAAGCTATACTGTATAGTAAGTTATTATAAATTTACTATAAAATATTTTTTCAAGACAAGTTTTTCCAAACGCGACAGCTTTTTCGCATGACTGTAATATTATTTGGTCAAAAAAACTAAAAGTTTAAGCACAAAAAGTGATTACACTAGAGCACTAAAGAAACAAAAATCGATAAAGTCGATGTTTTATCATAATGATAAGGACTTGTACATTATTTTCAGACAAATGAGAATAACCATAACTTAAGCACTTTTTTAACGATATTAACATATAAAATATGAAATATTGATGAAAATTGTAATTTATAACAGTGAATTATTTAATAAATATGAAGTTTAATCACAAAGATATTATTTTAATTGATAACTCAAAACAATGTTATTATGGGCAATATCAATAGACTTTTTAACACAATAACAACTCTATCATAATGTTTTTGACGAAAGTTTTATTAAACAAATCACTGAAATAATGTTAATTTGTAAACAATTATAAATAAAATATACAATGAAAAATGATTATGTTATAAAAAAATAATAATTTAAATTTACTCAACTATACAAAATCTTTAATTTATCACAACTATTTCACATATTTTGTCATTGGTAAACTGTAGTTCACAAGTCTGTACCGCAATATTTTTAGAACTCCCTAAAGTCCCGTATTTTATTTTTTATTTTTCCTAAAAAAACATAAAAAACAAAAAACTGAAAGTACAGACTTAATTTTGAAAAAAAATACCAATATTGTTCAATTATTTTACACGACATCGGGAAATTGTCGGAATATTAGCCAGTTTTTTCCAAAAACCCCGATCCCTTTATTTGATTTGACCACAACTCGATACTTCGCAACACAAACTCAACGTTGTGGGTTAAATCATACGACAATTAACACAGTGGTAAATTGTGATGTTGTTGTTAATGTAATTTTGTAACTAAATAACATTTTGTTAATTTTTCATTTTCAGTTAAAGATAAACACGTGGTTTTCTACTCTGAACAAAAGAAAACAAAATAAAGAGTTTCAAAAAACATTAAAACAAAAATAAAGATAATATTTTATAATTTTTACTTTTGATATTATTGTTGTTGTGACAACACACCTAAGCACATCATCATTTGAACGGTATTTTGCTGTTGTTTTTTTTTCTTGTTTGGACAAAAGAATAAGAAATAATGAGTTTAAACAAAAAAATAGAGCAAACTATTAATAATTTTGGGTTTTGATATTCTAGTCATTGTTGTGACAACACCATCAATTTTTCAATATTACGCGATACTTTCTTGAGTGTTATTCATTTAATTTATTATTAACGAAGACTCGATTTCGAAAATTTTATTTATTTATTTTATCAGCTTTTTATAATAAAATGCACTTTTGTGATCAGTTACGTGTATTTAAGAAACAAAAATCCCGTTATTTTAAATTTTATATAAAATTTTTATCCTTTTAAAATTTATTCATATAAAAAACTATAAAACAGACTTTTGAAAAACAATTTATATTAATTTTATTTTTTTAAATGATTTTCAATCGTATTATAATAATAAATGAATTATATCAACAAAATTGTTATTGAAAATAAAAATAGAACAATATGAATGACACATCTAAATTTTCTTTATTATAGAAGTGGAGGTAGTTTAGTTGGTAAAACGTTTTATTTAACAAAAATCTTTCTGATTTATGTTATAAGTCAAAATACAAAAAGTCGTGGGTTCAACTCCCACCTTCCACGTTTTTATTTTTTATTTTTTATTTTTTATTTTTTATTTTTTATTTTTTATTTTTTATTTTTTATTTTTTATTTTTTATTTTTTATTTTTTATTTTTTATTTTTTTATTTTTATTTTTATTTTTTTAATAAATCAAAATAAAATCCAAAAAAATAAGTCCAAAAATATTATTATGTTATACTAATATTTAGGGCAGACCTTTCCCACCCTCACCCCGTTTACCAAAATAAAATATTTGCCGCGAGTGTTTTTTAAAGGAAGTCCACTTTTCAGCCACTGTTTGTGCGTCCCCATGTCACCCACTTTCCTTGTCCGTACTGTGTGGACGCGGATGTGGTTCCCCCCCCCCGTTTGCGGGGGGGGGGGGGGGGTCAGGGGGGATCCGCGCCAAGGGAGGACTTGGAAAGTGGGTGAAACGGTGCACAAACAGACTGTTTGAGTGTGTCTTCAGAGCCTTCTTTTCAATGCTCCGTCTCACTCGGTTTCCACTAACTCGAGGTGAATTTTCGGCATTTCTTGAATTCGGGAACCAGACCTAATATTATCCAAAACGCCCATTTACTATAATTATAATTATAAAATTATAAAATATAGTAAATTAATTCTATATTTAGACGGGGTGAGGGTGGGAAAGGTCTGCCCCCTAATATTTATGTATTGATTTTTTTTATTGAATATAAATATTTTATTTACAATATTTATGAATTTAAATTGTTGTTTATATTAATGCTGATCAATATAATAAAACTGTGATAAAAATGAATTGTTTAAATACATCAATTGTCAAATGAAATCTTTGAGCTTGTAAACGACGTCGAGTTTTGTTCGGACAGAAAATAAGACGCGTCTTTGAAGAATCCAATCAAAAATAATTTTGATTTACTTGTAAATCGAAACACCTGCTGCACCAGCATTTAAACCATTTCACTTGTCTTTGTAATTTATTGTGATAGTGTATTCGACACCATTAATATATAATCACTTCGGTTGGAAGTCTGTGATAATTCCAGACATGATCTCATTTGCATTTTTTGTTGCTTCTTGATGGATTGTCAAGCCAACCTTGACATAATGGTGTCATCAGTAGCAATAATGGTTCCACCTTAACTTTTGTTCGCGCCAATCATTGAACTGTTTAATTTTTAATTTTAACTGTTATTTGAATGACTACTTACATGTGATATTATTAATATGATGTCAAAAATTGATGTAGAATATTTGGTGTTTTTAAAATTACATTTAAATTATTTATATTTAATGAAGTAAATTATATGTTTCAAAAGCAAAGACAGTGTTTCCAAATTTTCGAGTAAAGTATATTAAATAAACTTGATAATAACTTGTCTCTTAAATTTAAATTAAACATATATATAAATTTTATTATATTAAATTGCTTAATTTATTTAATATAATATAACACAAAATAAATCAAATTATATTATAAAGTGATGTGTTAGTTTTTGAATTGATGAACTTCGTCACAATCACTAATTAGACAACGATTTTATACTAGTTTTGTAATAAATAATTAATTTAAATTAAACAATTTATTAAAGAATATATTATATTATAATTGTAGTAAAAAAATAAAATGATATAAAGATAATAAAATTAGTTATAATTTTTTAAATATCTTAAAAACGTTTAAAATATTTGATTTTAAAAAAAATGAATAATTATATTATTATGAAATTAAATATTTTTTTTAGAAAACAGTGAAAAGTATAAACAATTATTATATTATTAAATTTTAAAAAAACTAAAATTTTTATATAAATACTAATAATTATAATTGTCAAATGAATGTTGTTCTTCCAGTTAATATCATGAAGAACATAAGTTCTAAATGTGATTTGCAAACTTTTCTTAATATCACTGAGACTTGTCGGTTATACAGCCATTTACAAACAGACAATGAAATTTATTCCTCGATTAGTAACAATGATTTTTTAACACGTTCACAGTGCATTCAAAAATTGTCGATTCAAAACGCGAACAAATTGTATACAAATAGTCATCTCATTACATTGGGTCACGAGTGGAGAACTGTTTTTCGCAATGAAGTGTTAACAGTCATAAAGGTGTTCTTTACAAACCACATATCGCACTTTATATGTGGAATATGTCTTGTGTTATTTTGTGTGTTATATCCACTTTCTTTAGACAAAACAATTTCTATCAAATGTGGCCCATTATCTTTATTGTTACTTTATCCGATACTTACCTTTCTATTTGGCGTTTATTTATTTCGAGTACATGTCAACATAAGAGAAGAATATGACAAATTTGGTGCTCCTGTGTTTACGTTTGTTTCGACTCTTTTTATGCCCTTTTCTTATATTGGAAATTCAACGCGAATTGGCACAAACTTTTTTCTACCAATTGTAGTGTTATTTGTGTATATCTTGTTCGTGTTGTTTTCATTTAATGTTATACAATTTTATTATGTTGTCTTGCCATTACTTTTGTATCATTTGATCACCATTTTGTCGTGTGGAGTGCATTTCAATACCAATGAACTGTTACACCGATTTTTTCATTTTAAAGAAGTTGTTATTAACAATTTTCATCAGATGGTTCACATCAACCAACGAAGAATATGTTCAATATCACTGTATGCACTTTCAGAAGCTATAATAAAGGATGTCCCACTTCTTATTTTTCTGACTCTTTTTGTTGTTAAAATGGCGTCACCGAACAGTTTAAATTACTCGAGTGGCATCGTGTCCATTTGCTTGTATTTCTGTTATTGGTATTTGTACCATTTAGTCGCATTTCCAATTCTTGTGTGTATTTCTATGAAATATTTTGATGATGGAACAGATGAAGAGTACTTTTGTGATGGGCACATTTATAGTGGTGATATTGTAAGAAGTGTTATAATTAATGGATTTGAGTGCATGTGTGGTGTATTTCCAACAGTGGTCTTTTCAACGTGTTTTACACTGATATACCAAATCGCGTTTGAGGAGGTGAAATGTCTTATATTATAGCTTTCGTGCCGATTATAGTGTTAGTTGGGTGTGTGCTGTTATGCAGTGACTGCAATTGTTGTTTATTACTAGTTACGAGATGTGCCCATCGCTGTGCCCTGATTGGTGTGGATGTGTGAAAACAGTTTGTTGTTGTACATGTACAACTTGTGGATATTCAGATCCAATCCACACGACTATGTACTATGATGTAAATGTATATCATCATCAAATTATTGGATACGATCACATTTAATTGTCCAAATTTATTTATTAATAAAATTATAATTGTTTTTTTATGTGTTTCATAAAATATAAAATCATTTTTTAATTTTAAATAGTTTGAATTTATATATATATATAGGGTGAAAGGTGTCTATTTATCTTTATATTAATTGTCAAATAAGTCTATTTGTCGCAAAAGTGATCAATCATTTGGTCACAAACAAGAAATGTTTTTCTGTTTTTCAATTATAATTAAAAACACTAAAAATATTTAAAATATCAATATGCACTGTTTTCTTTTTTTCCCAAGTTTTTATTTTTTTTCAATAACGAAACTTCTAAACTATTGTTCGTTTTTATTTAATTTGAAACACAATTTGGCGACTAAGGCGGCATTTTAAAACGGGAAAACCCCAATTAAATTACCTTTTAGAACTATAAAATCACTAACGATTAACCAAAAAATAAAATTACTATTCAATGGGGAAAATAATGTTGGCAAGACAAGTCTCATTACCAAGTACACAACTGGTGAATTTCATTGTGAATATATCCCCATTATAACAGAAATATATACTGTGACTGTGACTTACAACGATATTCAATTTAACATGGAAATATGGGATAAAGGCGGACAAGAAGAATACCGTTTAATTCCATCAAGCTATCCAAATACCACATGTTTTGTCCTGTGTTTCTCAATTATTAATTTGGACACCTTCAAAAGTCTTAAAACACTTTGGTTGCCAGAAATCAGACGCTTAAATCGAGACATTCCAATATTGTTAGTTGGCCTTAAAAGTGATTTGAGAGAATCAAATGAAAAAGCAGAACGTAATTATCCAATAAGTATTCATCAAAAATAACAACAGAAGAAGGTCTTCAAATGGCAAAAGATATAGGAGCATGTGGATATGTCGAATGTTCATCCATGAATGATAGTAATGTTAACATGGTTTTTAAAAAGGCCATACAGATAAGTTATGCGTATCTTCATACTCATATGTACACAAAATGGCAAAATGAATGATTTTATAAAACAATTAATCAATCTTATTTCCGTATATTCTTAAAAAACCAGGCCTATCATTTTTTTATTTTATAGCAAAATTAAAACAGGGACTAATTATTTATTTCCATAACAATAGAGGAAAAAAACAAAAACAAAATAACAACTTAAGATAA
>NW_004440393.1:15333-19227 GCF_000330505.1 Entamoeba invadens IP1
ATATGTGTCCAAATACAATGACTGAAATGAAAGGTGTCAAACACGTTTCAGTTGCAACACGTGGAAAAGAAAAATCGAAGATATCAGTCATTGTGGCTATAACCAAAAGTGTAAAAGGTTTAACTCCTTTGGTTGTTTTTCCCAAACTTAAACATGCTCCACAATTGAAGGTATTATTGCTGCAGTAAATAACAGTTATTGAAAATAATTCTGAGATAATGCGAAGATGGGTAGAATAAGTGTTAATTCCATACAAAGAAAAAATGGGACCGCACAATATTGTTTTTTTATGGATGGGTTTTCTGTTTACAAAAAAGTGTTCAATTCTTCAAATTTTGATTACTATATTATACCTGTTATATTCCCCGGTGTTGTACTTCTTTTCTTCAATCATTAGATGTTTGTGTGTTTAATGGGTTTAAAGAAAATCTTCGAAATGAGTGGACGTTGTGGATAAACGATAAAGAAAATTTAATTTTATAAAGAAAAACGAAAACAAGAAAAGCGTTTTGTTGTTTTACATGCAACAAAACAAGAAGTGTGTAAATGGATTTTACAATCAATTAATTTGATGAGCCCAAAGAAAATACACGACTCATTCAATGTAAGTAGTATTGATCAAAGACTTCTCGAAACTCGTATCAAAATGATGTATTACCAAATCGCTGACAAAGTATATGATGCTCTTTCTCACATTGAGAACGGTTTTATTTGATCTTTTCTTTTTTCCATATTTTTATTTAAAAGTTATTTAAAAAAATTAAAATAAACTGTATTTCAAAACTCTGTACCGTTTCCACAATTTATATAAACCCTTTGTCCTAATTTCCCATTATTTACTATTTTTTGTTTGTTTTATTTTTTATTTTCCTGTTTGTTGAAACAACAACGGTACACACTTCAAAACCCTTAAAAACCAATAGAGTTTCAATTATTAAACAAAAAATCGGGAAATCACACAAATATTGGGTAAATCTTCCCCGATTTTCCAGGTTCGTTATTTGGTCAGTGGTTTATTTTGTGACTAAACGTGAGTAAAATTCTACGTTTCAGATAAACATAAGATAAATGTAATATAACGATAAACTAATGATGTAATGAAGGACATTATTGCATCAAATAATACAACACTTTAATTAATAATAAGTTTTTATTTATTTCAACAATTAAAAAATAGCCATCGATAACATAACACGACAAACATTTAAAAGAACAATGCCATTCATTATAACAGTCTAAAATAAAATAAACAGTTCAAAAATAAAAAATAATACTTTTTAATTGAAAAGTCTTAAAAGTTTTTTAAATGCTGGTTTTACTCGTTTATACTTTTCATTTTTATCTGAAACACAACTTGGTGATTATTTAAAAACTGACATCAAATTATAAAGTCATGTTTTCATTTTTGGCAAAATTTGTGTTATGGTAATCAAAATTTTATCCCAAGTTTGTTTTTTATATTTTCAAGTAAATTTTTGGTGCAAAATTTATTTGTCAAGTAAAATTTAAAAAAACCGGTTCGTTATTTTGTTTTTTTGAGTAAATAATTTAAACAAAAAATGAAGGTTAAGCAAAAAAAATAATTTAGGAATAATAAGTCCAACAAATTTGGATGTCCCAGTACAGAGTTTTGAAAACAGTTTAGTTAGGCCCGGTTTTTTAGGGGATATATGGTAATAAGTACCCTGTCATATTTTTCAGTGTTGTTTTGGATGTATTCCTTGAATGCAAAAAATCGTTTTGAGGCGTCTTGACACTTCTTGATGTAAGACATGTCAACTTCAAGTGTTTTGAATCCGTTCTTATGAGCAAGTGTAATAAGTTCAGAGTAGTTGTATCCTTTGAAAAGTATAATCACTTTATCTGCACGTGGAATTGATGAATGAGCAAGACCAAGCACAAGAGAAACCTCTTTCATAATTTTCTTGTAATAACTATCACTCGTGATACCAACAGCTGTAAGCCACAAGTCTCTCTTGTTGTTTGGTTGATATTTGAACACATTGCTACAGACTCCACTGTAATTGAAATGTGTTGTTAAAATTTTTTGGTTGTGAAAAATTGGAGTTGTGTAATTAAAAGTTATTGCATTTTGTATTGTTGAATTAGGTATAATTGTATAAAGATATTTGGATGGCTTTGAAGTAGTAACAAGTGATAGAATGACAAATATAAAAACCAAAAAAATAACAAGTGCATGTTATATTATTTTTTTATCATCTGATAACAATAATTTTATCAACTGGTACCTAATTTGAAAAGTT
Organism: Entamoeba invadens IP1; assembly: GCF_000330505.1. Taxonomy (NCBI): domain Eukaryota; phylum Evosea; order Mastigamoebida; family Endamoebidae; genus Entamoeba; species Entamoeba invadens. The sequence goes on from NW_004440393.1 coordinate 17,598, forward strand.
TGTTATTATTTAAAAGTGTTAACATGATAAAGCGTATCCACACGGAAATAGTGAATCCCTGCGGATTGGAATATTTTGTGTGGATAGCCTCTTATTTTTTGTTGAAAAAACTCAAATATCCGTTTTAAACCATATTTTATGGTTTTTAAAATTAATAATTGTTATTTATAATCATTTATGGGACAAAAATCATATACAAACATGAATACCCCCATAAGGAGTATTTCCAAAATTTGCAATAATTTCATAGTAAAAAAAACGCTATTTTCAGCCTTTTGTGGAGTGGTAAAATAAGAATAGATCAAAATGAAGAAATAAAATTACTTTCAATATTAACGTGTATTTTCCTGTTTATTTGATACGTGTAACACCAGTTTTTCGTTTTTAATTGAAAAAACATTTCAAAAGTGATTTATGTGATTATAATTTGGGAAATTTCCCATTTTTGCATTAAAAAATATTTATTTTTAATATGATTTAACAATTATATTATTTTTTTATAAGAAATTTACTATGTATTTATAGTTTTTAATTAGTGATGGTCGATACTATCACAATAAGAATTCAATTATGTAACGCCCATCTCTTCGGTAGGCTCACATGACTCTAAGCAGTCCTCTCTCTGAACCATCTCTTAGTCCCCGTTTTTGGTTTCATGTACTTGAAACCGAAAACGGGGAATAGTATCGACCATCGTATACTTGGCGATGGTCGATACTATATATTATAATATAAAAAACAGATATAGTAAATTTATTTGTTGTATTTTTGGAATATCGTTAATTTGAAACCAGACTATATTATTAATTTAAATTGTATACAATGATAAATGTACAACATATACAATATAATAATTTATTGAAAACATTAACCAACTATTTTAAACCCATATTTAAACCTAATTATAATTTGTTAAATTAATTGAAAGCGAATATCAATTATAAAAAACATCTTTAAAAAATTCAAATTGAATGAAAAAGAGAGACATTTATGAAGTGCTTGACCACACTTCTCCAGACGTTTCTGAATGTTTTGTTTCACTTAAAAGGGTCATGAAAATTCACATTCAAACGCATATCCCTCATCTCCCTGACGATTTTTCATCTTATTCTCCTGAAAATGCAATTCAGTTTTTAAACTGTTTTTTAGATGAGGAAAAAATCTGTGAAATAAATAGTTCCAATTTTGCAAAAGAGATTTTGACGACAAAAGCGACTTTAGAGGATTTAATCGACCTCTTAGTCGAAACCGAAAAAAAGTTGTTTAATGACATTGACGAAATTGCACAAGCCAGAAACCACGTGCTTCAAGAAATGATCAACAAAGAAAAAATGCGCTTTGAGAAAGAAGTTGAGACAAACACTTTTCGTCGAAAACGACTCCAAGCGCAGTTTGAACAGAATGAAAAAGAACTTAAAATTAAAATGCGAGAGATGATAATTCCAGATAGAGAAGTGCTTGTCGATGTTGAAAAACACTTCGAGAACACCCAAAACATGTTTTCTGATTTAAACACGTCGAACGAATATGAAAATTTCGTTCAAGTCAAAAACACCGAAGAAAAAAAGAACCAAATATCTCAATTAAATAATGATCGTTTAACACAGATAACTAATCAACAAAACACGAC
>NW_004440393.1:19327-33069 GCF_000330505.1 Entamoeba invadens IP1
TGAGTTTATTGAAAACAACTCGATAACATCAGGAAATTTCGAAAAGTTTATAAAAACTGGTCGTATGCAAATTATTAAAAGTTCTACAACACATACAAATTTACTAAACGAACCAATTACAATTTTATCTAAAAATAGCGACACAACAAATCAAACACAAAATCCGCTTAAAAATTGTTTAAAAACAAATGTCAACGCTAATAACGAGATTTCTTCGTCATCAATCTCTGAAAATTTCAAAGATAAATCAGAGAGTTTATTATCAAGTTTTGGTGATGCATTTTCAGTTAACGACCCGACTAAAAATCTAGACCAACAAATTACAGATAAACAATTCGTTTCGAAAAGGCAATTGAGAAGTTCACAAGTAAATATAGAAAAAAACGAAAATGATATTATTAATGAAGAAGAAAAAAATCAGATATACACGTGGAGTGGGAAGAAAGTGAATACCGTTGTTTTTGACTCTGAAAAGGATACCATAAAAAGAGGAACAAAAAAGTTGTTTATGAAAATAAAAAATTGCAATGGAAGTGTTCTAATTATAGAAGACAATGAGGGTAATAAATTTGGGTTTTATATTTCGAAAAAAGTCGACAAAATGGACAAGACTATTTATGATGATACAAGTTTCGTTTTTGTACTTCAAAAACAATTTGTAAAAAATTTTCAAAAATTCGGTATTAAAAGTGATTGTACAAAAAACGTGTTTTGTGTCGATGGAAAGAATAAAATAGGACTTTTTTCTATAGGAAATGGAGACCTCAAAGTTTATAAAAGTCATAAAGGAACGACAAAATGTACGTGTAAACAAAATTCATTTGATAGTGGTGATAATTTGGAAAATTTATTTGGAGAAAACGAAACAACGACTTTTGTGCTCAAAAGAATAGTTGTTTATACAATTTCTGATGTATTTGATTTAACCGATTAGTTGTTTTGTTCTTCAAATTGTTATAATTATAAAGTTAATTTTTCAAATGTGGTTTACTTTTAACATTTTACGTCCTATTTTTTATAATAAGATTTACAGAAAACAATTTAAAAATAGAAAAAAAACGTTTTTTGATTCTCAAAATTTTTTAAATAAAACAAAAAAATTTTAGTTCACCTGTACAGTGAATTATAATTTTTTTATCTTTAAACGTTATCTGTTACTTTTTAGACATTTAAATATGAAATATTACGGGAAGCCGTCCCAAAAATCCATATAAATTTTTGTTTTAAAATTTTTCGTGTTTTACCTAATGCTTTATATTTAAACAAAACTAAACCTATTTTATGTCCACCAGATAACATTAAAAGACCGACTCTACAATAAAAATAATTGATCACAACCACCATTTTAATTAAATAAATTATTTGCCGCAATTGTTTTAAATAAATAAATACCTTTCATCTATTTTCTGCGTTTTCGTGTCATTCACATTCCTCTCCGTATCGTGTGGACGCGGATGTGGTTTTTCCTTGAAAGAAGGGGGTGAAGGGGGATATGCGCCAAGGAGGACTTAAAGACTTTGTTTGAATGAGTCTTTAAGAGCCTTTTTTTCAATGCTCCGTCTCACTCGGTATATAATTGACTCGAGGTGAATAATCGGCATTTCTTGAATTATAGAACCAGACCAAATATTATTTCAATGGCTTATATACTATAATTTTAATTAAAATGTTATTAAAAATAATGAATTAATTCATTTTTAGAAATGGTTGTGGAAAAAGCTTGCGCATATAATTTTTCTTTTACTTATTTTTATTACATAAAAAAGGTTATCGATTTAAAAAATTTTAAATAATCCGAAAAAACTATAATTAAAAAATATAATATTTAATTGTCTACATAACAAATACAATTAAATTTGATTGTACTTGTATCTTTAAAATAAATTATCAATTTTAATATAAAAATTAAATTTTTATGAAAACTATGAATTCTACGAAAACCGATTTTTCATGTTTAAAAACACGAAACTCCAATTAAAATTTAAAAAATAATAAATGATTTATTTTGTAACTGTAATTTTGCTATCTTTTTTGGCAACGACTAAAACTTTTGCCACGACGTGGTGTGGTCCTGGGCAATATTTATTGATCGACAGTTGTTTAATTTGTCTAGCGGGTACTTATTCTTATGGAGGTACAACAACATCATGTTCGTTGTGTTTTCCTGGCACTTTTTCAAAATCTGGAGCATCTTCATGTACACAATGTTATCCCGGATATTATTCGTCGAGCTCTGGTTCTTTTTTATGTTCAGCTTGTAAGGCTGGAACTTATACATTGGATCGGGGGTCCGTTTCGTGTTATACATGTGCAGCGGGAACATATTCTACTGATGGAGCATCCAATTGCCTCAATTGTTCGGCTGGATCTTATTCCGTTTCAGGATCATCAAATTGTACAAAATGTGAAACTGGATATTATTCGAAGTCTGGATATTCGAAATGTATTCAATGTGTTTCTACGAGTTGTAAAGTGTGTTTAAAAACGACGGGGGAGTGCACTTCGTGTAATGTTGGCTATTCGTATGATTCGTCGAATAAAAACTGTTCGATATGTCCCGCATCGTTTTATTCAGGTGGCGGAACTTCGTTGTGTTCAAAGTGTGCAACTGGTTTTTACTCACTCAGTGGTTCAAGTGGGTGTATAAAGTGTTCAACAAGTTGTAAAACGTGCGACCAAACAAATGGAAATTGTTTATCTTGTAATGACGGTTATTTTCTGAATGGTAAAAAGTGTGACACATGCTCGGCTGGCACGTACCAAAGTGGAAGAATTTGTGTATCATGTGCCGACATGCAATACTCATTGGCGGGAAGCACAACGTGCAAAAGTTGCAGTCCAACGTGTTTGAGTTGTGATAAGACAAATGGGTATTGCACGTCATGTGAGTCGGGAATGGAAATTACAACAACAACGTGTTCGGTTTGCAGTGCTGGCACATACAGCACTGAAAACAAATGTGAGTATTGTTTACCTGGGACATTTTCATCATCACCAAAGAGTTCACAATGTGATCAATGTGCAGATGGGACTTATGCCAACACACCAGGATCAACAAATTGCAAAACATGTGATGTACTGTGTCAAGGACCATGCGAAAAAACAAGTGGCAAGTGTGACGCCTGTGTGAGTGGTGCTGTTTCGTTGAATGGAGTATGTTCACTGTGCAATTCTGGAACAACGGCAAATCAAACAACAAACAATTGTGATACATGTAAAGAGGGTACCTATGCCGGTGAAGGCTCTTCTGAGTGTAAAAATTGTGGAGAAATGACATACTCGACTGCCGGCTCGTCTTCATGTCAGCAATGCGACAGTCATTGTGATGGGTGTGATGCGACGACTGGGTATTGTGTCAACTGTGTGACTGGGTATGGTCTTGCAGTTGGGAAGTGTGCCATATGTCCAAAGGGGACTTACTACATGAGTTCTGTGTGTCAGAGTTGTGGTGAGATGGCATACCAAGATGTTGTTGGACAAACTACCTGTAAGTTGTGTGACTCTTCGTGTGCAAGTTGCAATGCAACAAATGGAAAATGTTTCACATGTGCTGCTGGATATGGCTTTGATAATGGCACATGTACGTTGTGTGGGGACCTCACATACTCGGAAGGAGGTGTTTTGCAGTGCCAACAGTGTTCCACTGAATGTAAGAAGTGTGACAGAAAAAGTGGTGCGTGCACATCATGCGAAGTTGGCAACAAAAGAGCTGATAACAGTTGTGTGTCATGTGCTCCATCTGGATATTGCGATTTGTGCACAGACGAGACATCAGATGGTATTTGTGTATCATGTGAAGATGGATTTTATTTGAATGAAAGTGCCGACTGTCAACCATGTAGTGATATCCACAATGACTGTCTGACGTGTTCTAAATTAACAAAAACGTGTCTGTCATGTGCAGGCAACATGATATCAACTGGCACCAGTTGTGTTGCATGTGAAGTTGGGATGGTCAAAGTCACAGAAACGATGTGCGACTACTCATACAATGTCATCCCAAAGTGTCAGATTGCAGACTATGTGAATAATCAACACATTTGCACCACCTGTTTTGCGCCATACGTCACTTTAAATGACTTGAAGGCGTGCAATTTGGCATACACAACAACAACATATTACGACACAAATGATCACAAATTACACAAAAACATGAATGAATGCATCAACCAAATTAATACAACGTGTTATTCGTGTAATACAACAACAATGTTGTTAAACGGTGTTTGTAATGTTAAGAATGAGAAGTGTGAGACATACTCGCAACACGGCTGCGACAACTGTTTTTCAGATGTGATCACATCAAATGGCAACTGTGCAAACACCACAGATTGTAAATATAAAATCAACAAAGAAAGCGGCACGGAGTGTTTGTATTGTGTCGATGATGTGTCGTGTGGCAAAGCAAAACAAAATTGTGCTATATCAAACAACGAGTATTGCTACTTTGCAGTGAATGGGTATCACACAACAAACGACAACACCATTGAACAGTGTGAAAGTGAAGTGTGTGTCATTTCAAATAAAATTGTTACTGATTTGAAATGTAAAGAAGACAAATTGTTGAAGGATGGCGCGTGTACAACTAATACGATGTGTATAGCAATATCAAATGGCGATTGTATCAAGTGTGATTCAAAAGAACACCTCTCTCAAGGAAAATGCTTATCAAACAGTGCAAATTGTGACAACCAAAATAAACATATTTGCATTGTGTGTAACAACACCATCAATGTTGAAGGTGTGTGCACAGACACCCAGTCAATTCATTGCCTTTCATTTGACAAAGTGTGTGTCACATGTGAGAGTGGCTTTTACAAAGACGTTGATGGATGTAAAGAGAAGACTGGCGTGCTGTCAAATTGTGATGTTGTCTCGTCACTCAACACCAAATGTGTCGAGTGTGAGTCCGATTACAATTTCAATGGAATTTCGTGTGTGCCACAGATACTTTCAAATAAGACCACCAGACAGACAACTAAAAACGAAGACACACAGACAGACAGCCATTGTGAAGTGAGCACCACAAAGGGGTGTCTGAGGTGTCTCAGTGGGTATTACCTCGCAGACCGCATGTGTGTCAAGTGTGAGTACCCATGTGTCTTCTGTTCAAATCAAACATTCTGCACCAAGTGTGACGATTACTCGTATGCAAACAGCAACGGCGTTTGCACTGAAATTAACGCACTTGTCAGTGTGTGTGACGTGTTGATGTCAACATATCGCGGGTGTGTTATCTGCAAGGAGGGGTACATGCGGTCATCTGATGGATCAACGTGCATTGGCTGTGATGAGTCGTGCAAGTCGTGTACAAATGAAGGAAATTGTATTGAATGTAATGAGACATTTTATCGCACTTCATCAAATGTCACCAAATTGTGTTCATCACAAAGCGAGTTGACTTCATGTGCAAACAAAACAACAGCCGGTTGTATGCAATGTGAAGGTGGACACTATCTCTTCAACAATTTGTGTATGAAATGTCAAGACACGTGTACACAATGTTATGGCATTGATGAGTGCACCGACTGTGTAAAAGACAACGTTCTTGTGTCAGGCGTCTGTTCACATTACACAGCCATTGAGAACTGTGTTGAGTCTGCCAACAACAAATGTTCAAAATGTGATGACAAATACAAGTTGAGTGACGACATGTTAAATTGCATTCACACCACAAATTATGGTGTTGTAGTTGGCATACCAATTGTCTCTGTGTTCATTATAGTACTTATTAACATTAGTATTATAGTGGTTACAATTATTGTATTACAAAAGCGCAAAGAAACAAAGAAAATGGAAAACATCTGTGTCTTTGAGATGAGTCGTTCAAACATCACAATGAGTGTGTTATATGGCAACGTTTTGACTAACAAAAAGTCGCTGACATTTGATGACACCAGTGAAGTTATTCCCGTTGAAAAGGAATCTCGCGAACTCCTCTGTGTTGGCAACAAAGGCAAAGGCATTTTGAAAGTCCAAATCACAACACGTGGCGGCTGCGACAAATACTCAATTCGCACCGAGCCGCAATTGGTGACTTTGAAGAAAGGTGAAGCGTGCGAGTTTGAGGTGTTTGTAACACCACACTGCTCACTGAAATTGCACGACGAGATGATGATAGTCACCATGAACATCGAAAATAGTGAAACAGTGTCTGTTCCAATTGCCATTGAAATCACAACAGAAAACTCGACAAAATTAGATTACGACGAGTTAAAAGAAGACAAGAAACTTGGGGAAGGCTCGTTTGGAATTGTCTACAAAGGAAGTTACAGAGGAAATGTTGTTGCTATTAAAAATATGAAAGAAGTTAAAAACAACAAAACTTCGATGGCTGAATTTGAGAATGAAGTGTCAATGTTAGACAAGTTTAGAAGCGATTATATTGTCCATTTCTATGGCGCCGTGTTTATACCAAATAAAGTGTGTATGGTCACTGAATTTGCTGAATATGGGAGTTTGAACGACTTGATTAAAAAGACAACACAAGAGATGCCACGATTGTTTCTGCGAGTTAAATTGATGTTAGACGCTTCAAAAGGGATTTTGTATTTACATTCAAATAACATTTTACATAGAGACATCAAACCAGATAACATTCTTGTCTATTCACTTAATATATATGACAAAGTGAATGCTAAATTGACTGATTTTGGGTCATCTAGAAACGTCAACATGTTGATGACTAACATGACATTCACAAAAGGTGTTGGAACACCAAAGTATATGGCGCCTGAAGTACTTGAAAGAGAGAAATATAAGAAGCCAGCTGACGTATATTCATTTTCAATCACAATGTATGAGGCATTCACATGGGACTTTGCATTCAAAAATACAGATGTACAGTTTAAATATGCATGGAGTATTGCGGATTTTACATCGAGTGGAAAAAGACTTCCAATACCAACGTCAGTACCAGAGGAACTTAGTTTACTTATCCAACAAAGTTGGGAACATGACCCCCAAAAGAGACTAGAAATTAAATATGTCGGTAATTATCTCGAAGAGTTCTATAAACCAAATAATTGATATTTTGTTATGGGACTTACTTATTTTATTTTATAAACTTTATTGTTGTTTCCAAAAGTTAACATTACGATTTTTATCTTTGATAAAACATTTGAGAAAATGTTTTGATAATGAAAACACTAATGCCTTTTTTGTTTTATTAAAACATTTCCAAAAATTGAAGAAAAAAGGAAAACACACAAATTATTGTTTACGTGATTTTATTTGTTTATTGTTTACATTAAAAAAATCACTACAAGGTAAGTTTTTTTGTATATCATATGTAGTTCAAAAAATAATAAAAAAGAAATATGTCTTTTATTTAAAACAGTAACAGTATCATAAGGTTAAAAAAGCTTCACAAAACTTTTTTTTACAGCCATCTTTTTTAAAAAGCTGATGTTAATATATTTTGTTATCGATATAATTTTTTTAATTCAAATTTTATTTACGTTTAATGGATTTGCCACGTTTACAGTTTTATGATAGGGGTAAAGAAAAAAAGAAGATACTGGTTGATCATTTGAGTAGATATTCAGTCAGTAAAGTGTTAACTTCTCGCAATGTAGCATTTTTTAATAAAAATAACAATAACATTTAATAAAAATGTACAAAAATAAAGATAAAATAGTATAGATTTTTAAATTAAATGTATAATTATTATACTATTATTATAAAATTAACTGAAATATATAAAACAACTCAATTTTAATAAAAACGGAGAATAGAAAAACAGAATAATAGATTTCTTTTTTTCCCAAAAAATCAAACACAAAAAACATTAAAAAATAATAAATGATTTTGATAGTAGTATCTATCTTGTTATACAATGTCAGTGCTGCAAAACAGTGGTGTGAAAATGATGGTGTTATCCAGTATGCAGACAATGTCAATTGCGTTGAGTCTAGTGAATGGAATATCAACGACATAACATTTAAGTTCACCGCCAGTTGTTGCACAACCCAGACAAAAACGTTCAACGATTATGGCGATGAAAGTAGTGATGAAAAAAGGTTCAGTTTTCTTTCTGATGGAATCGTTTTAAAAACGTTGTTTTTTCAACTAACAAATAAAAATAAAAATATTACAATATGGGACGGAAAACGGACAGAAGGAATATTCGTTGCTTTTGGTTGTTTTGATAATCAGTTGTATTGTCGTACATCAATTGGACAAGATAAATTAACATTTATAGACCACCATTGGCATGGCATATCTCTATTTTCAGATATCGACCAGTACTTTTATATAATGATATATTGGGTAGGAAATGAATCACCAGTACAACTTTTCATAGATGGATATGTCTCTCAACACGTTACTCTTGAATATATGAAATCCTCAACCCAAAGTTCGGGTATTGTCTACTCCAAAAATAGATTTTTATTTACAGGTAATTCAAATGAAAATTTAATTGTAATCAAAAACAAAGACGGTGTTGCAAAAGAAGTCTGTGAACGGTTTGGATACAAAAGATTCCTATTTTTCGAAAAATCATATAAAACCACATATCTTAGTTACACGGCGTGTACTTGTAAAAGTACAACACACCAACTTCTTGAAACTTATGACTGGAATTATCCCGATTGCCGATATAACCATTCTTTATACAATTTGGATTTAACAAATGATGTTGACAATGAAGTCACTATTGAAGTTCAACTTTCCTCGTTTTATTCAGTACTATTTGACACAAATAAAAAATATATTTTCACGCCATTCAACGATAAAATTACTTCTATGATTTTCACACATTTTGAAATGAAGGAAAATATTAAAGTTGAATTCTTGATTGAAGTTTTTATTAATAATCTGACGATAACTTCCATTGGTAATTATTACTTCAAAGAAGGCGTCAATATACAAACAGTAAATCACAACGAAGATTTTATCAATAAAATCTTGTTTTCTGTTGATAAAAACTGACCGGTGATGGTACATTATCGTCTTGTGGACGTAGAGTGTTTTATGTTGAATCACTGTTGAATGGGTATATGTGTTATTGCAATTACACAAATGGTGTCTGGGATCCATCAGACACGTCATTGAACAAAGGAGACTGTTTGGAGTATTCATTACAAAGCAGTTTAATACTTCAGATCAACTCCGCCAACTACGACGTGGCTGCAAATCAAAGTTGGCAACAAATCAACTTTTTGAATCAAAAAAGTACAATCACAGGAAGTCGTGTTCTCGAAACACTAAATGCCAACATCCAAATTGATGTTGTTTTTAATAACATCAACACGGTTTTATATATCAAAAATACGTTAGCATTCAACCAAAATACGCATATCATATTTCAACAATTTACAACTCTGTTGATTGATGAAAATGTCAAAATTGTTCTTCACAATCCACAAAACAACACAAATAGAAATGGAATAATTATGATAGAAACCGATGCAAAATTTCAAAACAATAACAATGCAATGACTGTTGAATATAATAGCACCACTTTATTAAATTATTGCATCGAATTGATATCTTTTGAATTCCCTTACCAATTTAAAGCTTTCACTTCAAATTCTAAACTAATTGGCGGGAAATTATATCGAGTTTGCCAAGAAGGAAATTTACTCAATGAAAACACACAATGCAATTTCACAGGAAATGATATGAATGCTCACCTAAGTTACGAATAAAATGTCCTTCATTGTCCAATTAACACGGAGAACGCAATGATTCTGTTGAAAAACAACAACTTGGCACAAACAGTAAACTTCAATGGTCATTTTGAACAACAAAATAATTCCACTCTGAAATGTACAAAAAACATCAACTATTTGACTCAATTTAAAGAAGTGAATGAAAATGTTATCTATATTGAAGACAATTCAATAGATGGTGGAGTGTTCACTTTAGAAGATCAAACAAAAAATTGTTTATGGGAAACAATTTTGGTTTTCAAAGTTCAACAACAAAAAGTATGAAGAAATCGTTGAGTTTTGTTGTGACAAGTGACACAAAATACAACTGCGTTGCTTTTGAAGCGAATGTCTACTCAACACAAAATTCGATGTGTTTTTTTTGTAAAAATGAATGTTATTTATATGAAAATAAATGCAATGTTATATCAACCGTATGTAATAGAACATATAAAACATTGCATTATTCTTTATGTGAAGAATGTTCGACAAAATATGAAGCCATGAGATACGAATGTTATCAGTGTCCTGACAAGTGTCTTCATTGCGTTGATGGTAAATGCATTTCTTGTGAACAAAACTATTATTATGATGACAATGGTGTCTGTCTACCACTTGATAATTCAACGGGAAGTGTTCAATTGTATATGTTGCAAAATGCAAGAAAGTGTTCAGAAGGGTATTACACATCGTCTACAACATGTCTTAAATGTTCTGATAATTGTATTCAATGCAAAGATTCATTAACATGTCAAATATGTAATACATTCAGCTTTTTAATCGATAAAGGCGATTCTGTCATATGTGAAGTCCAAAGCAACGTTTTACTTGCGACAACATTGACTATTTTGTATTGTGCAACAAGTTATTACAAAGATACATCGAGTAATTCATGTAAAAGGTGTTCAACTACGTTTGGTGAATTGTGTGATCTGTGCGATTTTGACAAATGTTTGAAGTGTTCGCAATATGGAGTTATGAATAAAGTGACTGGGTGGTGTGAAGTTCTATCAGAGACTTCATGTTCCACAACCCAAAACACATATTGTACTTCATGTGAGCACGTAAATTATGCTATGAATACAAGTGGTCTTTGTGAACCCAACACCAACTGTGCAATTTCATTCAAAAATGGGAAATGTCCAGTTTGTGTCGATGGATATTTTAATACACCTGCAAGGGTGTGTGAACTCAACACTACACAAAGTGACAAATGTATTAAATTAACACAAGAAGGCGACAGGTATTGTCGTTGTGAAACCGGTTATTTTGTATTGGACAACAAGTGTTTTAAATGTTCAGACAATTGTGTTGATTGTTATAATTTTGATGAATGCCTCCTTTGCAAAGACAACTACTTTTTACTTGAAAATGGGACATGTGGAGAGATATCTGAAGTCACAAACAACTGCAAAAAGTTGATTCAGACGCGTTCTATATGTGCATTATGTCACATCAACTACTTCAGAGATGCAGATGGAAAGTGTGAGAGTTGTATTGAGAATTGTACCATATGTAATCAGAAATCGAAGTGTTTACAATGTGTACAATACAACTTTTTGCTGACAGATTCTACAAAATGTCTTTCATATGACTACTTGGATAACTGCGACATAAAAACGGCGAGTGGATGTGTGTTGTGTTCGAAAGGGTATTTCATTTTAAATCAGATGTGTGCAAAATGTGACTCAAAAACAATGAATTGTACTGAATGTACACAATATGGGGTATGTACATCATGTACAGACAACTTCATCTTATTATCAGATGTTTGTACTTCGATTGACAAGATATCTGATTGTATTGAAATCGCACAATCGAAGTGCTCTAAATGCACATTCTGGCATATTCCCAATAACTCTGGCACATCATGCCAAACGCAAGCTGTCTGGTGGGTCATATTTGTGTGTGTCTTTTTCGTAGTTATAGTAATCTTAATGTTGATAATAATGTGTATAATAATCATTTTCAAAGTGATTGAACACAAAAAAAGAAAGAAAGCACAAAAGGAGACGTGTCTGTTTGAAATGAGCAAATCAAACATCAAATTTATCAAAACGATAAATAAAAACGTTGTAGTCAATATCGATAAAATTGTGTTTGAGAGTGCTGATTATGGTGATCTCAAAGTTGGGGAAGAGTCGCGTGAATTGATATGTATTGGTAACAATTCCAAAAACACCATCAAAGTTCAGTTCTCTTCGAAAGAAGACAACTATAAGTATTCATTCAGAAGTGAGCCAAAGGTCGTTTCAATTCCAAAAGGAAAAGCATGTGAATTTGAAGTCTTTTTGCTGGTGAATTGTTCGACACAAATAGAAGATACCATCTCTTTGTTCTCTGCAAATTTAAAGAAAGGGGAGACTTCTGAAGTCTCGATTGGAATTTGTGGAAAGACTGAAATATCGACCCGTTTAGACCCAGACGAACTTAAAGAAGAAAAGAAACTTGGTGAAGGCTCTTTTGGAATTGTTTACAAAGGAAATTTTCGAGGACATGTCGTTGCAATTAAAAAGATGAAGGAATTTTCTGAGACGAAACAATCAATGGATGAATTTACAAAAGAAGTTTTTATGTTAGATAAATTCCGTAGTGAGTATATCGTCCATTTCTATGGCGCCGTCTTTATGCCATCTAAAATATGTATGGTCACTGAATTTGCTGAATTTGGAAGTTTACAAGACTTGATGAAACATAAAAAAAGCGAAGAAGTTAATATGAAAATCAGAGTTAAATTGATGTTAGATGCATCACAAGGAATTGTTTATTTACATGAGAATGGCATATTACATAGAGATATCAAGCCAGATAACATTCTTGTCTATTCACTTAATATAAATGACAAAGTAAATGCAAAATTGACTGATTTTGGATCAAGTAGAAATGTCAATTTATTGATGACCAATATGACATTCACTAAGGGTATTGGTACACCTGTGTATATGGCACCTGAAGTGTTGAAAAAGGAGAAGTACAAAATGTCATCAGATATTTATTCGTTTGGTGTCACCATGTATGAAACATTTGGGTGGGAAAACCCTTATAATAAAGTGGATTTCAAATTTCCATGGAAAATTGCAGAGTTTGTTATTTCTGGAAAACGTTTATTAAAAAGGGAATTCATAACACAAAATGAGTACAACATTATTTCACGATGTTGGGATGATGATCAAAAAAAGAGGCCATCAATTATCGATGTTGTTGAAAAGTTGGAGACATTTAATTTAATACAGTAAAGTTTAATTATGTTTCAATAATATTTATTTTTATTTACAAATATTAAACAAAACTTAAAATAGTGTTCATTATCATTTTTACTTTCTGATGTTTGATAATAGAAAAATAGTAATTGTTGAATTTTGCATGTATTTATTTGGTTATTGCGTTTGGATTCATAAAATTAACAATTCTTTTTATTTTATTATTGAAGTTCCACATCTGAAATAACTTCGCGTATTTTTTTAAATAGCAAATTAAGTTTTCTTGTTAATAACATACAGTTAGTTTCACAACAATTCCTTATTTTTTACAACAAATAAATTTCTGTTTCATAACAATTAAATTTGTACCTTTTTCATCCATGTTTCAAAATAAGTATTTTTTGTTGCACAATTTGCATGATTGTTTTTTGTTTTAAAATAATATAGTATTATTGTATAACCGCATTGTATTGTTTCACAACAAAACATTACAAATTAACACAAAAAATAAATATTATCAAAACAGAACTCTTTAAATAAACAATTTATATTGGTATAAATTTATAATCTAATCGATAAAAATTAATATTAAACACGAGATAACTTAAGAAAATTCAAGTCTTCATGGGAAAAACTTTACGAGTCACTACCGAGGTATAGTGAGTGATCACATTGAATAATATTGCTGGTGTGATATAGTCGAAGCTCTCATCAATATTTGATCAGACTTCTGATAATGATTTCAGTAAAAAATGGGGATTTACTTTTTCTATAATATTTTTGTTCTTGATATAACAACACAAAACAAGTAATCAAGTAAAGAAATAGATATAAAGTTACGAGTAAAGTATTGTCTTGATGCGTCTAAAGGTATTTTGTATTTACA